>NW_004797735.1:297484-299085 GCF_000002075.1 Aplysia californica | reverse complement strand
ATGTAATATGTATATATATAATACACATTCGTTTCTGATAAGTTGTTTTAGTCCATTTCAGACTCCCCTCACCCTAATCCCCTACAGGCACACCCTCCCCCCCCCTCCGAATTTAACACGTTTGTTCCAATAGGACAATAAACCTAAGTGAGGGAGAGCCTTGACCACCGACAACAACAACAACAAAAAAAAACCAAAAAGGAAACAACAACAGTGATAATGACAATAACAACAACAACGACAAAAGACACCCACCCCCCCCTCTCCCACGGTCACCCTACCACCAAATTTCAACATTGCTTGTTTTAGATTTGAACCAGGGTCATTCCCACACTCATGTACTTCAGCTTGATACCCACGGGACTGTCTGCAAAACTATAATAAAAATTTTTTTTTACTGCTTTATTAGTTAAGTTAGCGCGATGATTACAACCTATTATCCGGGGGGAAATAGGTATTTTTGGGAGGTAGGATTGGTACTGGTTTGACAGAAGATGGCTTACCCCTTCGTCCCCTCCACCTCATCTTTCCTTTTAAGAAACGTTAATGTTTTTTCAACTCCACCAATCGACACGATTTAGATAATTATTTAGGGGAGCAGGCTTCGACCCAGCCTTTCAGGGCAAACTCGGGCTGAGATGGATACAGCGTTCCAGCCGAAAGAATAGAAATTTGACAAGAATCCTCCCCACACGAGTATCGAACTTGGATCTTATGTGTGCAACGACGAAACGCCCAACTACCACACCACCACAGGCGCCGGTACAGCCTCCTTTCTCTGTGGATGGGCCATCTAGGTCAAGGATGATGCACTGAAGGTCAGGTGACATTCTTGGAATCTGCTGTTGGGAATCCTCTCTCTAGACGTGCCGAAGTACATTATTATGTATATCCAACAACACCTACAACAACAACAACAACAATTTCTGTAATACTGTACCTATCATTATCTTTTTGAGTGCCTTTCCTTTGAACAGCTGGGAGCATTCAGAATTTTTTTGTACAAAATTGAAACTGCACAAAATCTCCTTTTGTACTTCAAGCTGAAATATAATATGCATATAGACTTATTTAATAAATTTATATTGTGGAATCTATCTCACTGGTCTTTTTTTGTTGTTGTACGTTTTATTGGTATATTCGTGTTAATTCTCTTTTCATCACGAGTGTTTGTTGGGCGCTTCTTGTTGGTCCTTCTTTTCTCTCCCACTGCTATTTCTGTCTGCTACCTGTCTCACTTTCCATCTGCTCAAAGAAGGGCATTGTATTTCAAAGTGTTTCATGCTTCTCTTGCCTCAAAGTGAAAGTCATGTTTTCATTGTCATCATCATCAGTATTTACTACTGGTGATCTTCTTTTTTCAACTCTCTCTTCTTCGCTATTTCTTGGCTAATTGTCCATTTGTTTATGCATGTTGTACTTAGATGTCATATTTATGGGTTCATCTTCATCTTGTGCTTTCTTTACTCATGCTCTCAAGTTAAAAAGATTACTAGAGTTTGTGGAGTAGAAGTCAGTCTCTTTGCCGGGGCAAACAGAGGACTTGAGTTTGATTTCTGAATGGGAAAGATTTTTAAAAAGATATATATATATATATTTAA
>NW_004797735.1:294718-297384 GCF_000002075.1 Aplysia californica | reverse complement strand
AAAAAAAATTTTTGTTGCAAATCTTGTACATATACCCCTGTCTGCCTGCTGGGGTGATGTCAGTGTCAGTGGCGAAGCGTCTACATAATCAAATAATCACTGCTTCCCTCCTAATTTTGAAACATTGTCGCTGTCAAATTCACCCATAGACGTAAACCTCATAAATTAAATGTAAAAAGACGCCCATAATCACCTATGAACAGTAAGCCTAACATTCTAAACAGTTTCATTGCCACAGAAATAGCCTGTTCACTCCTATCGTGCCACTCCACAAGCAGTCGCAAGCTTTGATTAAGTAAGCTTACAGTGAAGCTGGAAGAGTCTACCAAAAGAGTTGAAGGGAACATGTGTGTAACAGTCAAAACTGTTTCATTGCCACATACACTGTTACCCCTTTCGGGCCACAGTTATAAGCACTCACACGATCTGATTATTTAAGCGAACTATTACACTGGTCGAGTCTACCTCACAGATGTGAGGGGAACTAACTCCTAATAGTATCTTGACTGCTGCAAGTGTGTGTTTGTTTTCCTCGACTTTTTACCGTCCTATAATCAGATCGTGACCTCGATTATGACACCAGCTTCTGGCTGCGAAACGCTAGACAAAAACAGCCAAATGTGAAACATAAAATTGATAATTGTCATGTTCTACCAAAGAGTTTAATCTCGCTGGTATTACATACCGCAGAACTGGCATCTTTGCTTCTTTGCTTTGTGTTTGTGTATTCACATCTAAAGATAAATTTAACGTTAGTTGGAATAGATATTTAATGAGATACTTTTCCGATTATTTTAGCGGTTGAACATGCACACAACATGAATTCAGGATTTGTTTTCATTTTTCATTCACAACGCAGTATTGCCGCCTCGAATGAGATTCGTGTGTGATATCTCCAGGCCCTATATCTGGTCCCATCTCACTTTGATTACCCTGTCAAGCAAGTCAGCCTTCGCCCCTGGGTGCTGTATAATTCTCTGCCCTGGTCGGACGTGCGTCTGGACCAAAGCAGCCTTTCTCACAAATGATCAAAGTCGAGTACCGCCAGCAGAAAAAAGCAACAATTTTAGTCCTAGTTGGCAGAGTTAATCATGTTAATCAAAATAACCCGTCGTCAGATCCGGGGTCAAATTTAATGTGTAAACAAAACGTGTGCATATTAGGGAGCTTTCCTTTATAATGAACAATGGAATTAGAGTCAATTCGATGAATGACAAACTGGTAGAGGGTGCTGTGTTCAGCACATTTGATGAGATTAGACTTGTTTCAACGATACAAATCAAGCTTCCTAAATTTAGAACAGATACAAGCATTTTTATTGAGATTATATGCCTTCCACATAGATCTAAATCAAAGTTGTTTTCTTTCTTCTTTTTTTTTTCTTACTTAGAAATATGGCCATTCCTCAAAATAATGTTGTGGTATAATCAATTAGCCAACCTGGCATTGTATTAGACATCTACAACTGGCTGTACTACTCGAATAAATCTGGCTGGGGCTTTGCCTGCTGAACACAATGATGGCTGCACATTTTTTTGGTCCTTAGTACAGACCGTTCTTTGTAACTTATTGTAAGTGGCTTAAGTTACCACGAGTGGCCCAAGTAGCACCGCATGACGGTAGGTAAAACACAACAAATGTGAGATCATATTTGAGAAAAAATAACAACCAACTAAATAAAAACAAGTGAACAGGAAAGGCCATTCTGTGCAGAAATGCATTAAACTACAAAAGTACATTATGAAAAATAATTACCAATGTTGACCCTTTCCTTTGGCATACGCACAAATGGTGTGCAAATGATAATTTCAGCTGTGATCTTTTCCCGGAAATAGAGGTAGGCTACACGTTCACCGGAAGCTAGTCTACGCCATTCGGTACAAACGGAAAAACACGATAAGTTGTTGTTTGTGTATTATGTAGTCCAAAAGGCAGTTGTCTAATTGAATCTGAGAAAGTTTCCACGTGTCTTTGAAACCTTTGTTAACAACAATCCATTCAAGACTGCCACTTAAGGGAGGAAAACAATGTAAGTATTTTAATAGGTGAGCCCCCCACCCCCCTAGGAATAAAATAATGCTTGATTTAGTAAAGACGATCCCATTGATACAATAATAAGAATAGGGAAGTTGTTGGAGGACTGTAGATTCCCCAAGTGCTACCCACAGGGGACTGTGCAGTCCCCTAGCGCTGCTTTGTGCATTGGGGGACTGCAAAGAAACAACCTTTGACCTTTGGATCGAGGTCAACAAGCCATCATCTGACAGATCTAGATCCTACTGATACATAACTAGATCTACATCTAAATCTAGTTGCGTTGATAAGTATGGTGGGAGAATCTAGATCTAGAGCCAAACACTGTTTATTTAAGGCGAATGTACCATTTATATCGACTGGTTCGTTTAAATATCAAGATCCAGATTCTAGACTGTCCACTACACTACGTGGTAGGTCTACTCTTCTTCAATTTAAAAATTTGCAGTCTGTGCCTAAAATATCTAGGCTAGTATTATATAATTCCACCAAAGATTCTCTACTTCCAAGGTATAGCAATCCTTCTTTGGGCTTTTGTCACATGCCATGGCGGGCCCGCTTTGCCGACGTCACAAGGCGATGCGAGGTGGGTTTCATCGCCGACTGCTTGGGGTGTGTGTGTGTGTGTGTGT
>NW_004797735.1:293688-294618 GCF_000002075.1 Aplysia californica | reverse complement strand
GTGTGTGTGTGTGTGTGTGTGTGTGTGTGTTTGTGTTTCTTGCAGTCCCCAGTGCTCAAGAGCAGCGCTAAGGGACTGCACAGTCCCCTAACAAATTAACCCCCCACACACACACACACACACACAAAGAAAAAACAACCTATCATACTGATAAGGTTTTTCGCTGTCTACAACTGTGGTTTTGACAGAAGTCTCTACTGCTGGTCACAGTTGTTACATTTCGATGCCGAAGGTTAAACAGGTGTCACAATGACGGACTGTTGTCGTGAATTGTGACGTCCGTAGTCTAGTGGTTAGGCTAGCAGATTAAAATCATGAGGATGCAGGTTCGGGGGTTCGAACCGCAAGCCCAACGTTGTGTACTTGGAAAAGTAAATTAAAATTTACACGAATTTTCTTTATTTCACCCTCGTGTGAATGGATATCCGTTCATAGGCAGCGAAAGATCTTGTCAGTATGATAGTGTTTGAGAGCCTATAAATGGCAACTGCCACTGTATGCTTTGGCCCTAAAATACATTAGAAAGGTTTTTTGTTTCGTTTTGTCTTGTTTTTCTTTGTTTAGTTGGTGGTTTTTTGTGTGTTTGAGGGACGGGGACGGGGGGTGTCCTGGTTCGGCATGGGAAGAAAGCTAATAGATTGGAAAGAAGTGTTTTAAGTCCGTAGGGACCCAATGAAGATCACTATAGAAGCGGCCTGTTTGGATCCTTCTTTCAAGGCCAACCCTAAGCTTAGAAACGGAGATGTTTGATAGAACGTACATGTACTTCCTCATTTAGGAATCTAATTATCGTGTTCTGTGTGTGTACTGCGGCGCATGTACAGAGAGTCTAACATTGAGTTCACTCTGTCAATCAAATGAGAGTTATCCCTGTGAAATCGGGACTCGTCAAAATAATAACATCAAAGAAGTTAACCTTTTTTTTTTGGG
>NW_004797735.1:289822-292646 GCF_000002075.1 Aplysia californica | reverse complement strand
AGACTTTGTGCTGTTGGGGCTAGAGAGGTGAACAGAGTAATCCTGATTGCCCGTTTGGACTTCTCTGTTGACATCCACCCCTTAGCGCTCATATGCCCGTGTGCAGTTGAGAGCGCCGTAAAACCTCAGTAAAACAAACAGAAAGCACATTCGTACACTCGTGATCTTAAACTTAAAGAGTTCTCACTCCATCAACGATAGATTTGAGAAAATAGGATTAAAAGGTTCAAACTCGTACAGCTAGAATGATTTTACAGTTTATATCTTTAGTGTCAAACTGAAAAAAAAATACAGGTCAGATTGTCTCAAGCCTTTAATACAAAGTGTAGAGCATTTGTTTCAGTAATGAGTAGAGTATAAATTAGTTCTTGCCAAAAAGTGGAGTCTGTGTCCCATTTATCTGTGCAAGATGGGAATTTGAAAAAGGGCTTACATTCAGAGAGTTTATGGAATTTAATTTCAAAAAGAAAAGAAAGGAGGCTAACATAAGGTGTTGTCTTTTTCTGTCAGAGGTCGCGATAAGAGTCTGAGAACTGTCTCTTGAAAACAGCTGTTGTAAAGTTTTTATTATCCAGTTCATAAATTCACTGATCTTCGAAACTGAGATCAAGTCCCTCTTTGGTTTCTCATACTAAAAAAAGTAATACTCCCCTTCCCTTTCCTCCTTTTTTAAAACCCAGCTTTCACTTTCTCTTTACGTATTTTACTTCTGAATTAACGATTTATTTCACGTCCTTTGTATCCACATAATGTTGTGCATTTGCAACATTCTTATCTCTCAAGGCTTTTTTTAAACGTTCGTGTAGTGCTCCGAAAATGTGTTTTTGAAGAGTAAATCTGTTGTATCGGTCTTCAACCATACCGACACTACGTATTGCCATCAGTGTCGTAACAATAACAGTAATCTTCAACAACAACAACAGAAACCGCAACACGAGACGCTTAGACAGGTTTTAAGAACATAGTGAAGTGGTAATGTAGGATTATTTAATGTACTCAAACCCGAAACCATCGGACATCTGAACCTCATACAAAACTAAAGAAAACTCATCATAATAATAATAGCATTTTATAGCGCATGTCCCTGTTCAACAGTAAGCTCTATGCACTTTACAACCTGTACTATTACTTGGACAGCAGACTATAGGGCACTTTAAAACATTGCATACGGTGCAAGTGGCCAAATAAGCGCTCTGACACTAGCAAACTGACAATACCTTTCGCCGTCTACAGCCGGATATCCATTCCACCGTGGGTTAAGTAAGGAACATTAATAATTGTGAGGCGTGCTGACAAAATGAGTTAGTTCTTGCAATCCACAAATGGGAGATATTGGCCAAAATTCGAAACTTGGGTCAAATTTGTAGATTAAAAAATTTAATGATGCCATATTATTCTTTAAGTACATACAATGATCCTATTATAATTTCGTACTTATGAATTGTAAAAACTTCACCTACGAGCGTGCCGTATCTTTTTCCATAGTGCTCGAATCCGAGAAGTAGCTCATTTTGTCAACACCCTTTACAATTGTGTAAAGTGCCTTTCCTAAGAACATAACACTGAGCAACCCATGACTTTTCAGTTGCCAAACCAATAGCCCTGCAACGTATTTTAAAGGGTAAAAATTGTGATGAAAGCTTTCCACTAAGTGGGGATTACAAAAGTAATTTTGGGGTCAAAATGTACCAAAGAGTTTATAGAACAAACAATAATTGTGAAGCGTGATGACGAAATGAATTATTTCTTGGATTTGAGCCCAATGGAAAAAAAATGCGTCACGCTTATCGGTGAAGTTTTTACAATTTATAAAGATGAAATAATAAAAGGCTTGTTATGCCTAAAGAATATGGCATGAATAGAAAATCTACAAATTTGACCCTAGTGTCGATTTTTGGCCAATATCTCCATTTGTGGATTTCGAGAAGTAACTCATTTTGTCAGCACGCCTCACAATTGGTGCTGTAAGTGTAAGAGGGACATTAAACAAGGAATTATTCAATAGAAAACTGTAACAGACGTCATTAAATATATTAATGCAATAGGAACTAATAACGAACAGTTTATTTGTACCATGAGAGATATAATATGGTACAACTGTGCTAAGCCCAAATTTTTGTTTTTAAAATTTTGCATTTTCTTATTTTGTGGTGTTTTTGTATGCGCTTAAGAAATAATTTGTCAAAATTCAAATTCTCAATTTTGAAAAAAACAATAAAGAATACACGATGTGAGTACACTTGTTAAAAAGAATGAAACAACGTTTTCTCGCTCCTATAAAACGCTGCTTTCTAGGCTCAGGACATAGATTTTAACAGCTTGCCGACAGGGCTTTAGTCGGTAAAATAAATAATTAACAAGTCAGTACCGTGTGACCTTCATTATGGACGGGTCATATCCGGTCGTACCATCTGGATATTCTCACTATCAGTGACCTACATTGTGCACGACGTAATTTTTCTTTTTCGAAACACTTTTCGTGACCAAAAGTATACCATCAGTCATGCCATGTTCTTATCTGAAAGAATTCGAATTCGAATACATAAGTACACACTGTACTTTAGCCTAAGCTTACTTTAAGTTTAAGTATTCTAGGTCTTTGGAGGAAGAGGTCTTTGATGTGTGTGGGCGTCGGTTTAATTGTGAAAGTGTGTCTGTGAGAGCGCATGCGCGCATGTGTAAGTATTTGTGCCGTGTGTGCATTTGTGTGTATGTATGTATATATATATGCGTGTATGTGTGTGTATTTATGTGTGTGCGTGTGTGTGTGTGTATGTGTGTGTGTGTGTGTGTGGTGTGTTTGTGCTAGGGAGAAAGAGGGATA
>NW_004797735.1:287447-289681 GCF_000002075.1 Aplysia californica | reverse complement strand
TATATAAATATATATTAGTATATGTACTAGTACATAAGAGAAGGCGGCGTGTAGATGACAGTATACAACACTGATAACTCAGGTGGCAAATTAATCCAAAAATGTGGCCATCATTCTGATGACTGATACAGTATATAATGGTCCTGTACCCAATGTCGCTTGTAAAGAATTGACCTTCATGAGCAGGTATAGAAACTGTGACGGATTGGAAACTTTTTGTCCTTGACAAAGCCACATAAAGCTGTCCATGTGTGAAAACAGGTTCTGGTAAATACACACCAACTGTCAAATGCCTGACCTTGCGATTTATTGATAGTCATCGCAAAGCACGAACGAACTGGAAATTGACGTCTGCGCAAAGTGAAGGGCAGGCCAGAATCTGATGTTGCTCCATTGTAGTTTTAGTTTTAGAAGAGGTTTTACGGCGCTCGCAACTGCATAAGGTCATATAGGCGCCAGAAGATTAGAGGTGTTACAAGAGAGTAACAAACATAAAAAAGAAGAAGGGGAGACACAGACGATAGATGTTTGATAAGAAAGAAGAAGCAAATCACACCAGAGCACCTGCCAACCACCCACGCTCCATTTAAGCAAACTGATCAACGATATATCGCTGAAAAAGACGGCCCGCATGTAAAATTGTATTAAATCCACCCCTGTCCATTAATCGATAAGCGTAGAACTCCATGGGTGAGATTTGCTGCTTTCGTTGACCTTCGTGGGGAATACCTCAGCGCCATCCATCTTCTCCTAATTGAAACAGTGGGACATAATGAAGTGGATCATAACGAGGATGAGTTTCTTTTATATGAACTACTTGTCGTTCCTTAGGGTCATCTGATGCTTTTCGATACAAAACGACGTCTCGTGAACATGCTCTGACCTGATCGTTGCCAGGTAAAATAACAACAGCAATGTCACTGGCGGTTGGAAAATTGTACCTCCTGGCATCCTTAGAATAGTCTGCTTTGAGCACCATTGTTATTTCATTAGCTTGATTTCCAGTTTTTCTATTTGCTCGGCTGCATATGAAAACTGGTGAATAAATGGGTTGACTTCATGCAACATAGTTTGTAACTGATGCCCTATACCAACGTTTTATCCAGAGTTCCATGAACACCTATTAGTCAGTTCATTATCAGTGTCATGAACATAAATTTGTGCGAAAGAGGGTTTGCTGTTATCCTCAGGCCCTATTTTGTGGCACGCCTGCCCATGGATTCGGAAGCAATACAATACACTCCATGCGGTAAAGCGATTTCTTCAACTCCTAAAGAGGCAAATGCCAGACTTGAATTGAAAGCCCTTATGTTTTTCCTAAAATGTTTTGCCTCAGCGGTGTTTTGAGTCAGAAGATCCTTCAGAATTGTCGGAGGCGGGGATAAAGGTGGTAAATTCACCTGTCCATTCATGCAGCAAATAGACTTATTTTCTTCCTGAAAAGCCTTTTTGCACTGCAAAATCGACAAATTAATGTCATTCTGGAAAGTTCGTGAGGTGGGAGTGGATTGTCTGCGCTCTCGTCTAGAGCTGGGGGACGCTGTTGTTGATTAGCCTGATCATGCCTATGATTCTGATTAAGATTTAGATCTATATTATCTTGTAACGGTAGATCTAGACCTGCTTGCCGTTAGATCTGGCGAGATCGATGCCTGACGCTATCTCGAGACGGCATTTTCTTAATCTGTCTAGATCTAGATAAAGACTTAGATCTAGCTTGCCTGACCCAATCTCGAGATGGCATCTTCTTCACTTCGCTCGGCTCTAGTCACGTTTTGGTTTGAACTTCGCTCGGCTCTGGTCATGTTTTGGTTTTAAATTTCTTAATCTGTCTAGATCTAGATTCCAGATATAGACTATCGAAGATAGAATTCGGAATATCTGCACCTTTTTTCTCCCAACACGTGAAAACACAGCCGGTAGATATTTTTTTTTTCTCTCTCTAAACGTTAAAACGCACAAATGGTCATACTATTTACTATTAATACCGTTAGTTTAAGTTTATCAATTGCATTACTGTGGGGTTGTTGTTTTTTTGCTGTACACACGCTTTTTTGTCTTTCCGGAGAACAACTTTGAGACTTTGCGAGACAATGGGATCGCGGCTGTTCCATTTGTACCATTTCCCCCACTGTTGGCGGTCAGTTGGATCAAAAAACATTTTTTTAAAATACATTAATTGTTGGACTACCAACGTATTAAAAGGCACTACTTGGTACTATTATGGACAACTT
>NW_004797735.1:284596-287172 GCF_000002075.1 Aplysia californica | reverse complement strand
TATATATAGAGAGAGAGAGAGAGTGAGAGAGAAAGAGAGAGAGACAGAGAGACAGAGAGACAGAGAGACAGAGACAGAGACAGAGAGACAGAGAGAGAGAGAGAGAGAGAGTAAATGTATGCATGAAGGTGAAGGCTTGTGCGTATTCGTTTCGTGTTTGCTTGCGAGTATGTACGTTAAATGTATTTTTGTGTGCCTGAATTAGTACTTTATGTGAAAAAGAAAACCATTACAATAAACGAGAAAAGGAATGTGAACGAGATTAGAACTGAGACCTTTCGGCAAACAAAGTTAATAATAACATCGACACGACTGCGGTCGTACAGTGCAGGGAAGAAGCAAAAGAGGTAGGTACAGTTGTAGTAGAGGGCAAGATTATAAGTAAGACATACCGGTTACTTTACTTTTTACTTTTACTTTTTCCTTCCTCTGGCACCCTTAGTAATAGAATGTCGAGCAGATGCACAGGTATCGGTCCTGTGCTAATTGTGGGGCTTCTGTGATAGATCTGTTATGCTGTTCCAGGGCCCTTTTAACCCCAGAAAGCCAGGTCTTTTTTGGTCTTCCTACTGATTTGAAACCGGATTCACGGGAGAAGTAAGCTCTAGCAGATAGTTGTTTCCCGGGGATTCTGGTTAGATGGCCGAACCATTTCGCTCTTTGGCGCTCTATGAAATTTATTTCTGGTGGTATTCCTGTTTGTAGACGTATGGTTTCGTTCCTTATGCGGTCTCTTCTGGTGACATTGATGGCTTTGCAGAGACACTTCGTTTTGCATGCATTGATTTTTCTTTCTTGTGCTTTGTTTAGGGACCATTTTTTGGCACTGGTATGTTAAGGTTGGTGTGAAGATGCTATTGATAAGCTGAGAATTCACCTCGGTTGGTATCGTCTTGTGACTTGGCAGAGGTGCTAGCTGATAGATCACTTCATTTGCCTGCATAGTTCTTGTTTCTATCCTTTTGTCCATACGCCCATCTTGTGTGAAGAGGTTTCTTAAATATTTAAATTCCTCTCCTTGTTGTAGTTGTGTTCTGTCAGTAAGGATGCTGAGTTTCCCTGGGTCTCTACTGACAAATGTTTTTAAATGGAGATTTTTAGGTTTAGTTGTTTACATTCTTAATTTGGTTTTGAGGTGCGTTTTTGTAACCCTCTTCATCTGTATTAAATACACTCTGGTCATCATCAAATAGAAGCTCGTTCAGTTCAGTGATGTTGTCATTTGCTGCTTTCGTGATCTTATCTATGTAAGTGATGAAGAGAAGCGGAGAGAGAACACACCCTTGTCTCACTCCAGACCTGATGGGGAACCAGTCCGATATTCCTTCAGTTGATCTTACAGCACACAGGCTATTATCATAAAGTGCCATGCTGTTCTCCAGCAATTGTCCCGTTGCACCATATTCCTCTAAGACCTCCCAAATTTGAAATCTATTTACCTCGTCAAGCGCCTTTTCCTGGTCCATAAAAACGATGTTGAGGTCTTTGTCATGTGCAATGGCAGTCTCACACAACTGTCTTATTGAAAAAAAACCCGTTAGTACAGCCCCTGCCATTTCTGAAGCAAAACTGGGCTTTACTGATATGAGTCTAAACAATTGGTCTCATTCTCATTTTCAGTATCTTGGCAAACGTTTTACCCACACGACTGAGAAGGCATATTCCACCGTAGGTTCCACAGTCTCTTTTGTTATCTTTCTTTTTCCAAAATAGCTACAACAACAGCTCGTTGCCAGTCATCGGATGTTATTTTTGTCGCCCAAGCCAGGTGAAACATCCTCCATAGCCAGACTTTCAACAACAACTGCAGGAAGATGTCACCAAGTGCCAATTGCGGATGGGATCGGTTCGGCTCGGTTCGGGTCGATCGCCCGACACGTCGACGGAAAACATGAGTTTGCTTTTGAGGCGACGAGTCGGGTCTGACCGGCTTGTGCTAGGATAGCCGCTTTGCGCCCTCAATCTGACGAGCAAATCGACCCGACGCGACCCGAACCCCAATGGACACTCCGTATTATCCACGGTTGGCGCTTTGTTTGTGGTGCTTTTATTTATCTTTATAACATGCTGGGTTTCACTCCACAGTATTGATGGTTCTGGAGTGGTTTCTTTCGGGGAGAAGCTGTTTTTGTTGTTTTTCCCCACAGGGTTCAGCAGCTCTTGGAAATAGCGTTTCCATCTTTCCTTAATCTTTGGCTAACTGAAAATAGGGTTTTCCTTTTCGTTTGACCTTTCTATTCCTTAGAGTCCCTCCGTTTGTTTTCATCCTTTCTCTGTCTTTTTAGCAATTAGCCGAATATCAATTACCGGCTTGCTTGACCCGTCGTAACTTCACCAGAGCCCAGTTGGCCATCGACGTTTCAGGGAGAGCCGGGTTGGCCTTCACGGTTGTGAGTACAGCAAGGGAAGACAGCGGGAGAAACTATAAACTGCTGCCATATAGTAGGAGGATTTAGATGAGGTGACAAAGATTAAAGGAGTCACATCATCATCATCATCATCATCATCATCATCATCATCATCATCATCATCATCATCATCATCATCATCATCATCATCATCATCAACACCATTAG
>NW_004797735.1:279291-282096 GCF_000002075.1 Aplysia californica | reverse complement strand
AAAGAAGAAGAAGAAGAAGAAGAAGAAGAAGAAGAAGAAGAAGAAGAAGAAGAAGAAGAAGAAGAAGAAGAAGAAGAAGAAGAAAAAGAAGAGAATAACAACAAAGAAAAAACAGCAACAACAGCAACGACAACAACAACAACAACAAAAATAACAACAACAAGAGCAACAACAACAACAACAAAAGCAACAACAACAACAACAAGCACAACAGCAACAACAACAACAACAAAAACAATAACAACAAAAACAACAAAAATAACAACAACAGCAACAACAAAAACAACAAAAACAACAACAACAAAAACAATAACACCAACAACAACAACAAAAATAACAACAACAAGAAGAAGAATGTCCCTGTTCCTCTGAGAAACACAGATATTTCAGAAAGTACTTACTCCACCATTGGCTGACAGCCTTTGCCGATCAGGTCTTTGACCCATCCTTTTGGTTCTGGGCCCTCGCTGAGGAAAGGGGGTGTTGGAGGGGGAGGATAGAGAAAATAAACTTTTTTGTTGTTGTATTGACACCCACTATCACATACTGTAGATATCTCTTCCTAATGTGAGCGACCCACGAGGCTCGAGTACTTCCTCGTTTCATTTCTTTCCCTCCCTTGAAACTGTTAATAAAACTCCCAAGAAACTGCATTTCTGTTGGTTCTATTTCATTATTGCCCTTCGATTATTGTCCAGAATTCACAGCCATATGTGAGGCAGTGTGGTGAAATTAGGCGCTCGTCAAAATAATGAAATAGAAGAAAAAGGCATTTTTCCACCAGAAGCAAATTTTTTCTCGAATTTTGGGTTTTGGCTCACAACCTTTTATGTCCATTCAAAAACACATTTCCTTGTGGGTTTCACTGAAAAACGCTGATTAAAGGAACAAAAAATGCAGATTTTCAGTTTTCAAGGCCTCTCAAGCTTTGGAAGTCATCGAACTTTGGTGGCCATTTTCTCGTTAATTTTACCTCTGAAACCAGGCGACCCTCACATCCTTCAATGGCGAATATCTAGACTTCTTTCCAAGGTAGATTTGTACTTTTTCCACCCAAAACAAGGCAAATTAAAAAGCTTTAAGCTGACACCATTAACTCAACATGCCCAAACATTGACGAGCGCCTGATCACACGGCGTTGTGACACATATAGATGAGTTAGCCACATAATAATATAGCCTTTTGTAACTCTTATTTTAGTAGTCATCGGCAGGTTTCTATTTTTCAGATCGGACTCATATTTATTGAAGCTGTCTTCAGCTATTGTTTTTTTCCCCTTTTATTTCTATGGAACATTTGACATCGTACGTAAAGGAATATCTTAAATGTTTAAGTTGTTGAACTCGTTTGACCTTTCACCGTTGCAAAAATATGTGATTACAAAAATAATTGTCGGTATATCTGATGTTATTAATATTTTCTCCATTCACTTTGAGACCTCGACTTTCTTCTATGTGTCTAAGGGTTGTTTAATTGTGTAGATTATAGAGTTTGTGGGACATAACACCTGACTAACTCCTCTTTTAAACTGCTCATATTCGCTATACTATCCCTCAATTCTTATAGCAGCGTTTTGGTCCAAGTATAAATTTCTAAAAAATTCGTACATCCTTTTAATTCATGTCCAGCTCTTCAACAATTTTGAATACGTCGTTAGGGCTAATTTCATCAAAAGCCTTTGAATAAAAGAGGACGTATAAATACAGACTTTTCAGTGCTTCAGTACATTTCTTCTTTTACATTGTAAGGGTCAATGCAGCATTTCGGGTACCCTTTTCTTGTCAGGATCAAAGCAAAGCTATGCTCTAGACATCTGTCGTCTTAGACTTTTCTCACTCTTTCCTTAAGTACTCTAAGCAATTTTTTTGGGTGGTAAAATGACTATTGTGGCTTATTGTTTTATGTAACTAACACAATTGTCATAGATAAAAGTTAAGAGCTTCTTTAGTTATTTCGATGACTATTTTTTTTAGATAGACTATCATTCCAACAGGATATTACTAGGCCCTGTAGCTTTTCTTCGTTTCGAGGTCTCTTGACAACACAAGTTATGTCTGGGATATTAGTCCTACGGACACAGACAGATAGATTGATGAATTTATGGAATTGGTTTTGTACAATGTACTACATGAAATGATAAAGACAAGCTTAGCCTGAAGAAAATGGCATTCGTTTAAAATCTACAAATTTGAGGTGTCTATTTTGGGCCGACAACTCCATTCTTGGATTGAGAAAAATAGCTAATTTTGTCTGAACATCTCACATTTAGCATTGTGGATTTTTGTTGACTAGTAGCAGACGGCCAAGTGGCAACGTTGTTTTGGCGCCATGGCGGTAGATCGTCAAGTAGAGAGCGAAGTATCTTGTCTGTATGGTATGTATGTTAGTGTTTAAGCGCCTATAAAATGGCAGCTTTCACTGTATGCTTCCCAGGAAGTTGAGATTGTTTCAGATCTCTATCAGGTCTGCTGGGTAATAATTATCCATTGTAAAGTGCATGGGGTTTACTGCTGAGCGGGAATATGCGCCATACAATTAATGCTATCTATTATAGTCATTGAACGGAAACGTCAAGGTACGAAGTTCTTTGAGTAATACATGCACATATTACCTGAGCTGAGCGAAAGTGCCAGCAACAAGCAGAGCAGAGATCAAGACTGCAAGAACCTTCATGATGACGAGTTCTCAAACGGGACAGGCACAGCCGAAGGTGAAAGAAGAAAGAGCACTCGGGAATGGCAGGGCAGCGAAGTGGAGGTGGTCAGGAGGGGTTAATATACTTATCTGTGCTTCAAGAATGGGGGG
>NW_004797735.1:274428-276831 GCF_000002075.1 Aplysia californica | reverse complement strand
TCATCATCATCATCATCATCATCATCATCATCATCATCATCATCATCATCATCCTCATCGGATGTCGAGACTGGCATACATTTTCCTTTTGATTCTTGGAGTTCTCTAAGCTTAAAATGAAGATAATATATTAACATCGCAGTCAAGCTTATCGGCACTGTCGGAGAGCGTGTGCCAGGACAGCTAATTAAAAAATCGTCCGTTGTATGACAAGACATCAACTTCATTATGTGGTCGTCCACCAAAACCTGCTGTATATGGGGGCCTTTTTTCTCTCCCTGAACACATCATTAAGTACATAAACATGGTTATCTTTGTAGTTGATCGAACGCCTTTATGTCAACACGAGCGATGAAAAGTGATAATATCGAGCGAGGCCAGAAGGAAAGGACGAGGCCGGGTCATAATTCTTCGGTACACTATAGCGACTGAGCTGAGGCACACGGATTGGTTTCTACTGTAGGAACATTGGGCACAGGTGAGGCAGCGTGGTGGAATCAGGCTCTCGTCAATGTTTGGGCATGTAGAGTTATTGGTATCATCTTAAAGCTTGTTCACTTGTCTTTATCTGGATGAAAAAAAATATACATTTATCTTGAATACAAGTCGAGATATTTGCGAATGAAGGAGGTGGGGGTCACCTGTTTTCAGAGGTAAAATTAATGAGAAAATGGCGGCCAAAGATTAGTTATTTCCTTAGCTTAAGAGTCCGTGGTAAATGAAAATTTTCATTTTTTGTGCCTTTAATCAACGTTTTTAAGAAAAATCCACACAGAAATGAGTTCTTAATGGGCATGAAAGGGGTTGAGCAAAAAAAAATATTTAAAAATTATGATAATACACAAATCTGTGTGAAAATGCCAGTTTCCTCACTTTGATTATTTTGACGAGAGCCTGATTCCACCACGCCGCCTCACATATTCTTATGACACATGATGTAGTGCTGATGCGTTATAAAAAAAAACTGTTTGTTTTGTTTTTGTTCTAATTTACGTAGAAAAAAATTAATATTTTTTAAAAGCTAAAAACATTAGTCTAACTTCATTCGTCACCTCCCCCTAACCCCCCCCCTCCCAAATCTTTTCTGAAACGGTAGGGATCTTGACTAATCATACAGCACTAGGTTTCACATCATAAGCAAAGCATTTTGTACAAGGCAAAACAATAAACAGTGAAGCTTTCTAGTTGTATTAAATAAAGTACTGTCCAACTTGCTGTTACAGCCGCCTGTACAAAATGACCACTTCCCATTCCACCCCCTCCCCCAACCTCCCCTCCCTACAATCAGGGTTTTTCTGCATCATAGTTGACACTGTTCAAGACGACCTCCTGTCTATGACAACTTCTATTTTCCTCGACAATTGGTGACCGTCTTGGACAATTTTGATTGTACCCAGGAGAATCCAGACAGAATCCGATTATCATGTCCTCTGAAAAATTAGCTTTCCTGGAATATGTAGATTTGAGATCTGTCCCACAGCAGGAAAAAAATTACATGTTTTCATGATCATGCTCTTTGAATCACACGAAAACAAAATCTCACAGGCCACCACTGTACGTATAATGAATGTTTTCATGATCGTGTACTTCGGATTTTTTTTGCCGCTCCCCCTTTCTTCCCCCCCCCATTCCCCATCCTCTTTCTTTTACTTCTTCCCCTTCCCTCCCACCTCATACTCTTTCTGTTTTCAAAACACATGTACATGTACTATTTTTAAAAAAGCCTTCTACAAAGTGTACCGCAAAATCACTTGGAGCGTGGCTGAAGGTTTGCACCGGAACCCTAGTCTCGTGACGTCAGGTGCATCATGCGCACTGCTCAAGAAGTGACATAATCCCTTTTCCGGTGGCCGGCTCCGCTTCACCAGGAATCTTCCTAATCCCTGTTCCTGCTTGCAGGGGAAGTAGGGGCGCGTTGAGAACCGTGCGCCTCCCCGCGAACACGCTAAGTTGCGGTGCGCACCGAGTAATTTCACGCCACCAAGACCGCGTCCGACACGCGTCGATCTGGCGTTCTGAAGGCGGCGGATGACATGTCAAAACGGGTCTAATCGCGGACTACATCTGAAGCGGCCACAACAACAAGATGGTAGTCCGATTGCCGCACGGGGCAGGGGATGTGAGCTGTTTGAGGCGCACGTTGAACCTTTGATGCGACTTGTCCGACAGGATTATCGTTGTCTGTCCATTTCGTGTGTCTCCGACTTGGATTTCAGTGGATTGGCCGCCGTCATCAGTTAATTTGCGGTTTCATTTGGTTTTATTATGACCATTTCCTTCTCGTTTCTTTGAAAACATAATAGTTTTCAGTTCTCCAACACGGGGCAATGAAAAGAAATTCGTTTATTGGCATTCTGTTTTCAACCCTCTTCCACCCTCTGCCCGAAATAATGGAGAAAAAAA
>NW_004797735.1:270678-274328 GCF_000002075.1 Aplysia californica | reverse complement strand
AATAAAAAAAAGACAACAGCAAACAAACAACATTAACAACACCCCCCCCCTCCCCCCAACAAGAAAAGGAAATGACAAGAAAAGAAAAGCCCACCTCCAACTTGTAAAAATGGACTTTTTGTCCAGTATCATTTTTCTGACATGAGGAGCAGGTAATCACGGGATTAGGGGGGACAAAACCAGCAACAACAACCCACCCAAAATGAAACACTTTAGAAGGTAGAAAACAAAGAAAAGATAAGAAAAGCACGCCTCCACCGCACGCCTCCACCGCACGCCTCCACCGCACGCCTCCACCGCACGCCTCCACCTTGAAAACGGAATTTTTTCAGTACATCGTATCATTTTTCTGAGATTAGGTTCAGATAATCATGGGATCTTGCTCTTTCTCTCGTGTGTACAACGTGGCTTTTTTCCCTTTTAACCAAACCCATGTGAAGTTGGTCGTTTTGTTTACCCCCTCCCCCCTTCTCTTCTCGCCACAGCCAGAGCAAGTGTGCTTGAAAGGCCGATTTATATTTCACACTTCCCACTTCAATAACTCTTTATTAAGGAGGAAAAGGACCCCCCGAAAAAATAATTAATTAATACACACACACACTCAAAGACAAACACAAACATACGCACACATAAATAATTTTTTTTTAAACTAATTAAAATTTTAAAAAATAATAATATTAGAAATATATACTTAACGTCATTAAAGATGCAACGTTTTCAAAAAGTAATAAAAAAGCCAAATATGCTCTGATCGTCACGACTTTTGGAGACGCAAGGGAACAGGTGTTAGTCCACACACCTATGCAAGATTTTGTTGTTTTTTCCTTGAATAATTTGCATCACAATACAGTAAACTATGCTTTCGTGAAATGTGTTCATTAGTTGCTATATTATAAAAGAATACAAAATCATTTACCTGGAAGATGACCCGTAGCTCTTTCCAAACTAAAGTCCTTGCTTTTTAAAAATGAATTTTGTTTATTTCTTTCATTACAAGACTCTTCAACTTTGCAAAGCTGATCGCAACTCTCGCTTCCGCCTTGTTCAAGACGGAAAATCTGCCTGAGAAGCAACAATATGGCTAAAATTCAGTGCTTGTATTGTTCTGGACGTATACACATTTTTAGCACACTTGAAATGTCCGGGATGGGCAAAGAATGGGACAGTCTCGAGTGACCAACCCTGTTCAAGAGAGGCAGATTTTGCTGTCGCATAAGCGAAATCGTTTCATTTCTCAAAAGTGACGGCTCAAGGCATGCATGGAGTGCGTGAAAATGTTTCTTTCATAAGTGGTTTACAGTGCTCGCAACTGCATAAAGTCATATGAGCGCGCGGGACACATTAAACATTTTCAGTTGGTAGAAAATTTTGAATTTTGCCCAGGTGGCGGCCGAAGCCTATTCGTATAGATTTTTGACCACCAAGGGATCTTTAACGTGCGCAACTTGCATACGGGACCCCCGAGATTTTTCGTCCTATCCCGAGAACGCTAGGTGTAGATCTTTCCTACCAGAAGATCAGGGGTGTGGCTGAAAGACTGCAGTAAGGAGGAGCCAAGGAGTAGCAGTAGAAAGGCTGCAGAGAGAGTCAGGAGCCCAGAGGAGGGCGCAAAGGGGGAATGGCTCTCTCTCTTTCTCTCTCTCTCTCTGTCTCTCTCTGTCTCTCTCTGTCTCTCTCTCTTTCTCTCTCTCTCTTTCTCTCTCTCTCTCTCTCTCTGTCTCTCTCTCTCTCTCTCTTTCTCTCTCTCTCTGTCTCTCTCTCTCTCTCTCTCTCTCTCTCTCTCTCTCTCTCTCTCTCTCTCTCTCTCTCTCTCTCCCTCTCTCTCTCTTTATATATATACTTTTTTATATATTTATATATAATTAATGTATATATATTATACATATATATATACAAAATATGCTTTTTTTTAAAGTGCCCCAAAACAGCGAGTCTTCACGCTTTTGCTACTCTAGAATGATATTAAGTTCTGTCTGCTCAGTACCTCGTGAAGAGATTGGAGTTTCACAACATGCTAAGCATTGGGGGGTTTTTTGGGGGTACAATTCTTTGAACATCTTGATCACGACTCCGTAGGATCTTACGGTTTTGATAGAGCAAATAGAACATTTGGTTTCCGACCTCATGGTCTTAGTAACTCAAAACGGCCAAAAAACGTGAAAGAGAACTTTGTAATTCTAAGATAGCGCTTTGTCAAATGACAGAAACACCTTGTCCTTAATTAATTAGTAATAAAGACAGTAATGGATAACGTGCTTTGCTTATGCTTAGCCTTGAACGTACGCCAAATCAAGCAGGCGAATCCTAACCCCTGAGTTGTCGATGAATATAGCAATATTATTATTTCAAAGAGGCTCCTTGTTATGGGCCAGTGTAGCATAATCGTTTATTGTGATTTATAGTCTGGTGTCAGTATCCAGACCCATTTAGAAATTAATCATTTTTTGTTAATGGCCACTTCTTTTTGCATCTTGAAAAACAACAACAGCAACAACAAACAAAAACATCTCGGTGTTCAAACAAAAGGACTACCACAAAAAAAAAAGAAAGATTTATTGGAATTCGCCGCCTCAATCCGGATTCGAACCCGAGATCTATTGAATGAGAGGCTAACATCGTAACTTCTCGATAACATCGTAACTTCTCGACCTCGTCGCCCCCCCCCTCACCTACTAAAAAAAAGAGAACAAGAAGAAGAAAAATAAGTAAAAGGAACCCCAACCACAAAAGAAGTTATTTTAGTCTAAAAGGATAAACAAGAAACAGAAAGGGGAACCTCACCGTATCGTATATTGTAAGAATGAGACTTTTTTCACTATCATTAGGCTGAGGAAAGGTTCAGACTGACTATGGAATTACGGAGAAGGTTAAATTATGCTTTCAACTCATTTTAGTTTAGTTTTTTAGATTCTGTTTTTTTCGTTTGTTTGTTTGTGTTTAAAGTCCGCCGTTCATGCAGGCAGGATTGATGCACGCTGCGAAACTTCATTATTGATAATGTCGCTAAATTGACAGGTCTGCAAGGAGAGTTAATATTATGTAAGCATATATGGGTCTATTGTGTATAAGCGTATTTTTCCTTAGTTCTGGATAAACCAGTGTTAAGTCTCATCAAGCCATAATTATCTAGAGCCTGTCAGTGGTCTAGTGGTATAGACTCTAAGACTCTTAACCGTAAGGTCGAAGGTTCGAATCCCATCAGGGGCCCACGTTGTGTCCTTCGGGAAAACACTTTATACGAATGTTCCTCACTTCCAACGGGTGGCTACCCGGCTATAGACAGCGAAAGATCTTGTCAGTTTTTTAGTGTTTGACCGCTTAATCGGCCATTTACACACTATGCTTCCCAGGAAGCTGAGAACATTTCTGAGTGTTGTAGGGTCTGCTTGCGGACGTTTTTGAAGTAAGATGAAAGATGGGGTTACTGACACTGAAAGTACTGAAAGGGCGTTTTTATTACGGGCAAGTATCTTGTTTATGATTATCTTTGAAACGTGTACGTGGGTGGCAGTATGTGTGGGCGTGTGTGTGGTTGTATGAGTTGCAGGAGGGCGGGGATGGGGAAGGGGGTGGATGAGTCCGTCTATGTGCACATGTTTGTGTATGTGTGCGTGTGTCTGGTGTGTGTCGGGGCCGGGGGGGAGGGGGTT
>NW_004797735.1:266709-270300 GCF_000002075.1 Aplysia californica | reverse complement strand
GTAATAGTAATAATAATACACCTAGTAATAATGGAAATCTAATTGTTCGTCTGTCAATTTCTGAAAATGTGTGTGTGCCTGGGCTCGGGAAAGGTACTGTAAGACATATCTTTATGAATTGTGTTTTACGGTACAAAAATACTTCCTGAACACTTTTCTTTTTAGATTGTTAAGATAGCTGAAACACTTTGTGAGATCTGGTTAATATTGTCATGTAGTGTTCAGAAACGAAGTTTTGAAAAAAAATAGCTTTGAAATTTCCCCTATATCTGGACAGAGTTCTATTTCTAATGAGCATCGTGGAGTTTGTTTCTGAAATATTAAACACCACTGTTACTACGTGCTACAAGAGAAGCTATACGGGCCGACAAATGAACTGAGCAGGACGGCCCAATTTATGACAGATACCAGACTTCAAGTGTGATGCGATCGAGAAGAAGAAGAAGACTGTTACTACGCAAAGTGCAACTTTAAAAAAGCAGTTTTGGGCAGTTTAACAGTTTCAGTGTGTTATTAAAACATTTTAAAAGCAAATTCAGGATCAGTTTGAACAAGAAATTTTACAAAATTGACTTGGCTTCTCTCATGAAGTGTGGGAGGGTACGTATATGCGCGAAGCCTCTCTTCCAGTACTATGTCAGTATATGTATTCCTACGCTCCAGACACCACTCGAAAGGATACAAGCTCACCTAAATTTTGATATGCAATATCAAGGGGTTGATTTTTATGAAGGAGTCATAGAAATCTTCGACAAAGGAAATGATACAAATGTAGAAGAGTCGTTTTGTGGCTTTGCTTTGCTCATGAAGTAGAACAGGGCACAAATGCGCACAATCTGCCACCCCTTACTACAGGTATTTAAACGCATGCGCATTTCCCAAAATCGCATAAATCGCGTAAAACAGACTGATCTAAATACTGGTATGCAGTGTGATGGGGTTTGCTTTTATGAACGGGTCGTAGAAACCTTCAACAAATTATAGGTTCTGTCAGCAATTAATGTTCTCAGGCATTCTATGTTATTACTGAAGATGCCTTGTGTCCAAATACGTCTCCAAAAATGCAGCTTTAGCATAGAATAAAATCAAATTCCTTTACATATAGATAGATAAATGGTTAAAGAGTAAGTTTCTGATGGAACCAATTTTTTTCTTTGTAAAAAATCAATGTTGACCTATAATATTGTTCACGCAATTGTGTCTTAGGGTACCTTTAACAAGGCACGCACACAAATGATCAATGCATCTGCAAATTAAAATACTTGTATTTATAAACCAAAGTAGAAGAAATAAAGATTAAATTACTTATGGTTTCTACTATGCTCAACGATACAGATTCTGGCCCAGAAGAGTTTGCCATATTTTGAGTATTTAATTACAATTTTCCTTTCCACTTGCTGCTTGCGGGCTTTTACCCTGGCCTCGACGTTTTCAATTCATAAAGTCTCACTTAATTTCTTGCTATCTGTGATTGCTATTTTCTAACTAGGTCTGCCAAGAGTTAGGCAGTCCTAGGTAAAGGATTTGATGTTTAAGTCCTTCAGAGACTTGTTTAGGGGTCTATGTAGCACCTTTTCGGCCGACCAACTTTATGTTTCCCCAAGGACAGCTATAATACTACGTTTAGGAATCCACATGAGCTTAGAAAACAGACTCTCCACATTAAATGCCCTTTTGAGAATTTCGGTAACTGGTAGTTTCTCTTTCTATCTGATTTCTAGAATTCTTCTGAAACATCTCGTGGGAATTGATAAAGCATCTTGGCATGACTTTGGTACAGCATTTTAGACTTTCAAACATGCAAGCCTGTTGCTACTGCACTTTTGACTCCCTGCACCGAAGAGGAAGCCACTGCACAATGGGTGTGGAGGCTCCTAGAGCTTACTTCTTACTTATCTATCAGCCTTAGATGACCTTTAGAGCAACAAGGACGATCGGGCAATCACCTTTCTCTAGGCTTCTCTATTTTCAGCCTTTCGAAAGACTTCAACCAACTTTAAACCTGTCCATTCCGTTATGTTGCCTTCCCATCATTATTTCTCTCAGCCTTTCCTTCTCCCTCCTTGTATCCTTGTACAGCGCCCTGTAGGATCATCTTTGCAGGTCCTGTTGATCTTGTTATGGCCCTATACCATAGATCTTACAGAAGAGAAACAAGGGAAAAGAGAGAGCGACAGTAGAGGTAATAGAGGTAATAATTATTACGTAAAATTAGACCACCATACGCACATGAGAACTTTGGTGCTCGTGTACCTTTTCTTAACATAAAAATGGGTAGGAGGAGCAATTCCTCCTTGCGTGGAGTGAATTCTATTTATGCCCCTACCACACATAAAAGCAAAATCACAAAACAAACAAACAAACAAAAACAACAAACAACAACAACTAACAACAACAACTAACAACAACAATAACTGCAACCAAAAGAAAAACCCCACCCAACCAAAACAAACATACAAACGTGTCCATCAATCTCTCTAATTGAATGTATCGTTCAGTTGTAAATTGTATAACATCGAGCTTAAACTGACGTCAATACATTTTTAAAGACGATTTAAAATCATTTGAGCTTACGTAGCTACTCTTTGGAATAATTCATTTTCGGTATAAAATTTGTAAATCAAAGTGCTATGTTGGTTTATTGGTTTGCTTTTTAAAAAAAATTATATATTGTTCTACTCTACAAGTTCCCTTGTTCATTTTACAAGTACAGCTGTACCATGGTCTATTCGTTCAGGCTTCCTTAGTCTAAGCTGAGGACAATCACACACATTAAACGCTACCTATCACTACAATTCTGCTAGACAGCTATAATGACCTGATTAAATCGTATGATCGTATCCGTCTTGTGTTCAGATTTAATACAAACCTCAAAGAGCCAAGCACAGACCAGTTTCTCCATAATTACTTCTATTGACCTATCCCCCCCTCCCTCACCAGCCGTCTGCTAATCCATCAGCCCTCTCCATCCAGCAGAAATGACCCTGGCCGGCGCATGGTCTCTCGAGAGGTCACGGAAGCCTTTGCGACTAATAGCGCCAAATGACAGGAAGCGGAAGTAGGGCACCCCGGCCGGGGCCATGTTTTACGTTCGAACGCAGGTGAAAACGAGGCTGACTGAGATGGCAATCGGAGATTCCCGGGCCAGGCGCAAAATGCCGCAGAATTGGCTTCCCTCATCGCGCGGGTGTCGTGGCGTTTCTTGTGGGGGGTGATTTAATCCCAGGACGCCGGTCACAGAGGCTGAGGATTTGGTGTCAGTTCATGTGCGCCTCGCACGGAACCGAGTGGGCATTTTCACGTCGTAAAACGAGTTGAAGACCCACGAGAAAGGGATGCTGTGGGGTGTGTGTGAGAGACTCTGTGGGCGTGGTGGAACACTTTGTGCTTCATTACACTCTCATAAAGTCTTGGCTTGCTCCAGACCTCAGATCCTTGTTTTTTTGTTCCATTTCTGTTGTGGGGGGCTATACTTCACTTTATATCTATATTTGTTTTGAAGCGAAAAAAAGGTGTGTGTGTGTGTGTGTGTGTGTGTGTGTGTGTCTGCTATGTGTGTGTTTGTGTGTGTCTCTGTGTGTGTGTGTGTGT
>NW_004797735.1:262136-265308 GCF_000002075.1 Aplysia californica | reverse complement strand
ACACACACACACACACACACACACACACATACACACACACGCACGCACGCACAAAAGCTCATGCACATGTCTGTGAGCCCTACACGAAGCACCACACCGAACACGACCATATAAAATCAATGAGATTCGAGAAAATTCATTTTTATTTATATCAGAGAAATCAAATATTTCTGCAGGTTCGCTTACGATACGATCAAACGGGAGTTTCTGATACTAACATGAGAACTCTGAGTTCCGAATGCCCTTAATCCTCTCTCACATTACTCACTCAGGAAAGGGATTGTTGCGTTGGGATGGGAGAATCAGCATTCGATCCGTTCTTTCAAACAGTCAAGCTTCAACGTTCAACAAAGCTATAGCGTACTTGTAGTTTCGTAGAATACAGTGCCATCTTTATTCAAATCTGTCGTGTCAAAATGGATTAAAGGACAATAATTTCATCTCTGTTTGGTTTTAACAAAAGAAGTGAGACTGAGTTGTGTGAGTAAAGTGATCCCCTAGCTCGCAGTCAAATTAGCATGAGTGGTGACTATGGCTATACATGTACCTTTAGTCTAAGATAACCATCTGTTAATCTCTCCACTGTTTTGGCCTTCTCTCTTCATCACTAGGCAGAGTGTGACCTTTAGCTCCTGGCATGCGGTTGGTTGGAGATCACCACTGGTAGGTCCTATTAAACTTTCTCTCTGTTGTTTCTGTCTGTCTGTCTTACTTTTCCCCAGCACTAAATGGCTTTTATTGTGTCGATGTGCTTCATTTTACTCAAACCAACCTGTTCAAGACGGACACCATTTGCTGATAACAAAATGGTTGACTTTAACAAACCTCCTGGTGTGCTTTGGCACGATGCCTTGAGTGCTGCCCTGCAAAGCAGAAAACGTGGGTTCAATCCGGAAACAATTTCTTTTTTTAGGTCTCTAATTTTCCAAGCGTTGTGGCCCCAGGCTGGCTTGGGTCGAGTAAGTAGACTGGTGTTGTATCTAATTAAATTGCTTTACCAAGTGCGTTCGTTCATGGATACATCTTTACTTTTGAACCTATGTGTTAGATTAACGAACTGTTCTATGTTCTTAGAGTTAGGAAATTTTAGAGAGCAGGAATTTTTACTCGTTTGCTTTTCTTAGGAAAATTTTGAGTCAAACGCCATACACTCACTCACTTTACTCTCTTTCACCCCACAAACACGCACACACATCAACAACAACGATCTCTAGAACAACAACGTTGTCAAGAACGATAATGTCGACAATACCAATAAACAAAAGTGAGGAGAGTGTCAGTTTGTGTTTATTATTTGCCCAATTGTTTATGCCCCTACCACACAAAACGTCAATCGACATAATAATACACGTAGTTTGTGTGTTTTTGTCTGACGATGACCAATGCAATAGCTGTAGGGGAGAATGTTTCTAAAACGAAACGCGAGAAATAGAGGGCTTGTGGCCAATAAGGCCAATTCTAGCAGTTTGGCCAATAAGGCCAATTCTAGCAGAAAAGGGCTTGTCATTTTTTAAGCATTTAATTTAATAGCTTCATTTCCACTGGAGGATGTGTTTAACTTGCGGGCTTCTCTTTTGGCCTCAACATTTCTAGTTTGTGGAGCCTCGTATACCTTGCTGTTCACTATGACTACTGTTCTCCAACGTTTGGGGTGATCTTTAGGTTTTGTGTACATGCTGCTCTGTGGCCAATATCTTCAAGTACCGGATCTGAAACAGATAACGGCGATCATGGTTCACGATTCATTTCGTTTCGCGGATGCTCTCGAAAAAACCTGTTATCCTGGTCTCTTTTCCTCGTCAAGTAAATTGGTCTTGGTGTATGTCTACATCGCTTACCTTATACTTTTCCAGTGTCAGAGAGGGGTTCAATGCGTTCACGTAGATTCAAGTGACCAGAAGCTGTATTTCTCTCTTAGACGCAAGGCAAGATTATATTTGTGTCCGGTATCGTTCCAAACGGCAAATATAGCTTACCTCACCAGTTCTACCTTTATGACAACTTTTGCCTTGAAGTTAAGTTTCAGCTGAATTGAGTATGGAGAAAAACATCAAGGTGTGAAAGTTCATTTAATGCACTGCTTGTGAACCCCTTTTTCATAGCTAGCGGCCACCTTTACCACCTTTAAGAGGCAAAGATTGTCCTACTGCTCTCATACATGCACAAACGATTCCCAAGCGGGACATTAAATAACACATGTCACACCGTTCAACAAAATGACTAACTCGCTCACTCAAGGGAGTTATACATTGTAGATCCAGCACGCCAGGTAGACAAACATTGATTTAGTACACGAAAAATACAGCTCAGATAACAGAAGAAAAAAAAAACGATGGAAAGAAGGAAAAAAAAGGTTTAACCTTCATGAGACGCCTGCCGTTCACGCGCTTTCTATAAGTGAAATCAATGAAAAAATCTCATGTTTGATTGCAAATGTGCGGTGTGAAAATCACCAAAGCGCTCATTTGCACAGGTGGCTGTCTTGGAAATGTGGCCGGTAGAGCGGGTGTGACTGTCTTTCCGCACACAAACTTCCCATTTGTACACACCACTATATGACATGCAAGCAAAACAAAGAAATAAAATAAATTAACAGCTATTCATTCATATCGAGAAACTGCTACAACGATTCAAGATGCAAATCTGGTAACACTCACCTCTGTATGATCATTCTCCTGCGTGAAATGATATGGCCAAAGGTTTGAGGTTTCGTTGTTAGCACACCTCATTCCCGCCAGGCTGGTTTGTTTCCATTGAAATATTAGTTTCACGATGGGTGAACAAGATAATTTTTGTAAATTTTCTTAGTGTGACTATCTTATTAACCTGAAGTGTTGTATAAATTTGTTATTCTGCGAGTGAGAGCATGACATGTGATATCGTTGGAGCTATTCATGCCGATCTCTCTCACTGTCTCTGTCTGTCTGTCTGTCTGTCTGTCTGTCTGTCTGTCTGTCTGTCTCTTTCTTTCTTCCTCTGTGTGTATGTGTGTGTGTGTGTGTGTGTGTGCATTTGTGTATGTGCGTTTGTGTATGTATGTACGTAAGTATGTGTGTGTATGTGTGTATGTGTGTGTATTTATGCGTGTGCACGCGTGCGTGCTCGTGTGTGTGAGTGTGTGTATGTATGTACGTAAGTATGTGTGTGTATTTGTGTATGTGTGTGTATTTAT
>NW_004797735.1:253513-259175 GCF_000002075.1 Aplysia californica | reverse complement strand
TATATTTAAAAGTAGGTGTTTTTTTTGCGTTCTCGTTGACACAATTTAGATCCTTTAGGAGGCGGACTTCGAACTTGCCAGTCAAGTCAAACCCGTCTATGTTGAGAGGGATACAACATCCCAACAAAAAGACCTTATGATTATGTACTCAAAAAAAAATAAAAATCCCACACAATAAGGGAAGTCAAGTCTTATACGTGTGGCGGCGAAGTGCCTAAACGCTACACCACTGACGCAAGGGCGATAGAGATGATGATAGATGGAACATATGGCTCCACGTCAGCTCAGTTGGTATCATGCTAGACCATGGGGCGGATGGCCCAGGTTCGAACTCCCAACGCGACATTCGTGTTCTTGGGTTGTTTTAGGGAGTTTTAAGGCCCTCGATCCATTTGGCTGGCTCCTATCGGAGATGGACATTAAATACGGAGGTACTACCTCTTAAATAGCCTTACAGCGTTGAAAGGGGAGGTTTCCTATACAACAGCAACAAAACAACAAGGAGGAACGTTTGCAAATAACTTAAATCTTATAACAAATTTAACTCACTTTAAGGCGTTCTTTGTTTATTAACGTTTATATAATTTTCGTTGAGCCTACATTCATGTATATACTTCCAAGCGGGGCTTTTAATAACACCTGCCACTTCCCGGGTGATCCCCACCGCCCACTCAAATTATGAAATCGCCAGTGGGCGATGCCGTCCCGGTTGGCAAGTTCTGGTAAATTAGGGAATTGTCTAAGAATTGATCCGCAGCATAACAAGCAGGTGGTTTCAGCCCTATTAAGGTGAAACTGAATACGTGATACTGATATGTATTTATCTTGCTCAAAATACAGTGCCTGAAAAATGGGAGGCATCGTGGTGAAATCAGGCGCTCTTCATAATAATGAAACTGAAGAAACCGTACCAACTCCCCCCCCCCTCACCCAAACCTCTTGGCAACTTTCATTGATTTTTAATTTTGGCCCGAGACGTTTTAAGTCCATTAAAAAAGAAAACACATTTTGAAAGTAAAAATGGTGAAACGGTATGGGTTTAACGCCCTTATCAACACTATTAGGTTATTTAAGGGGCGGCACCTCCTAGTTTGACGTCTGTCTCCGATAGGACCGAGCCAAGTGGGAAGTTCGTGTAAGGTGCCTTTCCCAAGGACACAACGTCGGACCGAGCTGAGGCTCGAACCCCCGAACCCGCAATCTCACAATTACGAGTCCAGTAGCCTAGCCACAAGGCTACCACATTTTCAAAGTGTATAGGTGGATTTTTACTGAAAACGTTGACCAAAAGCACCAAAAATATACATTGATTTGCAGTTTTCAAGGACTCTCAAACTTTGGAAGTCTCCAAATTTGACAGCCAGTTTCCCGCCTCTTTTACCTCCGACTTGAGGAGACCCCCACCTCCATCACTCCTCTGCTTCTACTCAAGATAAAGTTTTCTTTCATTAAAATCAAATCAAAAGAACAAACTTTAAGATGATTCCTACAGCTCCATGTCACTGACAGTGACAGGCACCTGGTGTCATCGTGTCGCGCCACATAACATGTATTCAGTATACTGAAAATAAAGTACCTGATAAAATATCTCTCTGTGTTTGTTCCTTCCTCCTTTTTTAATACTCACCTTGAGTTTTAAGGGATCGTCCTCTCGGTGACTATTTCTTGTTCAGTAACTACGTACAATGTATATTGTAGTTGTATGTTTTACAGAACCAATGACAACATTTAGATCAAATAAATACGGAGGTGTGAAGCTTTAATTCTGTTCCCTGTTAGGGGCCAACTCGAACGTAGAGGATATAACGTCCAAGCCGAGATAGGGAAATACATGTGTTCAATTAAAAAGAAACCGCTCCACACGGAAATCCAACTCACGTCTTCTGTATCAGAAGGCAAAGAACCAAGCTGTCACATACCAGACACCGATTTCCTTGTCCAGGAGCGGTTTAAATTTATATAAACAAAAAACAAACAAACAAAAACAGAAACAACTAAACTAGAACACAAAAAGGCAGCCATCTCTTTTGGACAGGGAACAGCAAAGAGATCAAAACATGAGAAGGGAGGAGGGGGCGAAAGGGGGAGGGGGTTCGTTTGGGTGACTCAGTCGTCACTGCAGCAAACACTAGCCCCCAGTCCAATGTCAACGCCTGTGCTCGGCCAGGAAAACACGTACAACTCTCTCCGGGGTCATTCTAGAACGTTCGGGAAGCCATTCTGACGCGCACGAACACCCCAGCAACCGCGAACGCAACGCTACTAATAAATGGGGAAGAGCACGCGATTGTCATTCAGGCGCTGCGCAAATCGTAAACTCTCTTTTCATATCTCCTCCATTTTCAGCCAAAGCAGTGGCCATTCCGGGTTAACTCCCCTACTCCATAGCCCACCCCGAGTCCTGTTGTCACCGATACCACATCCCCTCACCCACGCTAACTGCCGGAATCGACTCCTTCTGTCTCCATATCAATATTCATTTATGGGCCCTATCGCCTGTATTGAAAACATCGGGGTCTGGCGAATTGTAACGCTTTCAGATCGCCTCAGAGAAATTCTAGCCGTCCCGGCGGCGGGCCAAGGGACGTAAATCCTCGCTTAACGAAGAAATACTTGTGTGAGTGCTCGGTCTTGGGAGTTACTGTTCGACTCGCTATCAGGAGTGAGTAACTCTGGGGAATTAGCTCTCTCCCGCGTCTGCTTGTACGGCCACCCTTTAATTGAATTTATATACTTTCGATTACATTTATACATTTATTGTTCTATGAGTTTTTCCTGCTGTTTTTTTTTATTTTGTTAGTATTATCATTATCATTGTCATTGTTATCATCATGATGATGATGATGATGATGATGATGATGATGATGATGATGATGATGATTATTATTATTATTATCATTATTTCAATATTTTCATGATTTTTTTGTCTTGATTTAGATCTAGATATTAGATCTAGAATCTAGACATACACATGAACACACTCTCACCGAACACAAAAATATCCTTCACCGCAGTCGGCACCCCGCAGTGAATATACAAGGTCGAAGCAAATGATGGCGATCGCTACAAAAGGACTGAATTTAACTTGAAATGGGCTTTCTTCTTACACATTTGATCGTAATGAAAATACAATAGTGCAACACTACGTTTCAAGTTATGAGTACTGGCAAAGTTTCCTATTTTTTCATAATGTAGTTTCTGAGAATATACTGTTCGCAAAATTTGGCCTTAGCTCCATTTGTAGTAGGATTATTATTATTATTATTATTATTATTATTATTATTATTATTATTATTATTATTATTATTATTATTATTATTATTATTATTATCATTATTATTATTGTTGTTGTTATAGTCTCCCCTATCTTGTGATAAATGTATCATTTAAACTGCCGTAATAAAAAACGTGAAGATTAGATGTTAAAAATCAAACGCATATTTCAAACATGCTTGCATACATACAAACTGCCCCTGATTTTGAAGTTTGTAGCAATCTCGGAGGTCCCGTGTGCAAGTTGAGCACGATAAAGATCCCTTGGTGGTTCTATAGTCGATAAAAATAGACTTCGGCGCCATCCGTGCAAGATTCAAAATTAAGAGGTGGTGGGGCACCTACAAATGGTGTTTTGGGGTGAAATTATGAAAACTGGGGTTATCACTTATTACATTTCCTGGACAATATCCTAAAACGTATGCACGCGTTTCTGTACCCTAACGTGATGTTAGAAGGGATTTTAGAGAAGAGGGTACAGATTTTAACCAAAAAATATATTATGTCAGATATTGACTCAAAAAGCATGTTTTGCACAGACTTATTTGCTTCAGTTTTAGTAGGACCCCCTCCCCCTTCCCAAATTCTATTTCTGCTGTGTTAATTCTATCAAATAGTTGCCATGTTTTAATTTGAAATGTTTCGAAGGTTTTTACCAGAAAGAGAACTATTATAATGGCCTTTTCTGATATTTATGGGCCGTTTTCTCAAAATGCTTTTTTTCACACTTCATCCCATTTTTCTGCATGGTTTCTGATTCGATTTTAATGTAATTTTCACAGGATCTTAAAACACCCAGATCTAAAAATTATCTATAAGCATTAAGGATTGCATCAAGAACTTTTGTTGAATAGCTTAATTAAACTTTATTTGTTTCCGGTTTTTTTCCACTTTATGCAATAAGCCGAGTTTTAAGTGTCATTAAACAAACTAAAGCATATATCGAATAATCTTAACATTCTTTAGATGTGTACTTTTTCTACGTCCATGCCAAATTCAAAGTATATTTGTTGATAAACAAGTGAATAAAACGGGATCAAAAGAGGTAAATAAAATCCAATACGCCGCCATTTTCTTGGCAGACGAAACATAGTTACATTTTAAAACATGTGTCTGGCAACGACTGGTTGAAGAAGGCTCAGACAAGTAGTAAGTAGACCTGGGGTGCAGATGCCTCTATAATGGCTGTCTGATTGAAGGGCACCACTCAACAGCTAGGTACAACTGGGTTATTGCTCATGACCAATGGTTCAAACCAAAGTGGGATATTATGTTCTCCTCTGATGCGTACAAAATCCAGCCTCTTAATTTCTTATAATGCACGCCAGTAAATCCGGAGATTGGATGGTCAGCGATGCCCAGATAAGTTCGTTACCTTCGAATTTACAAAGTTCTTCTGTCTAACCGTTTTGAGTTATTAAGACCAAGAGGTCCATAACCAAAATTAAATGTTCTATCTGCTCTATTAAAATCGTAAGACTTTTCGGAGTCAATATCATGATTATTATTCTCAACGCATTGCGTTGAAAAAGCTTGACGTGTTATAAAACAAACAATTTTTAACTTCGAATTATCAAAACTGGCTACTGAGCGTAGAAAAATGTTTGATTCTAGGGTAGGGAAGAGTGTTTGGTACTGCCGTGATCTGACAAAACACAATTTTCTCAAAATCAAGGTTTCGAGATAATCGCGATTTAGAGTTTTTTGCTAATTAAACAAACAAATATCAGTAGGCCAGCCGCTTTGGTGAAGGGCCCGTCGTGATGTGTGCGTGAATCTGCAGGCACAGCCACAGGAGACCAATACTAGTATTTGTGTTGTGTGGGCACAGCGGCACAGAACTTGTTATCGATGATGGTCGTTTTGACAGCCCAGGCATACACTGGATCTATCCTTCAGAGCCAAGTCTTTCCTTTGTTCACGACTTACGGGGGGTCTTTAAACCCTATCCCTATGCCCTGGGGTCATTTTGTACCCCCCCCCCCAGGGTTGTACTCTTCACGTTTTAGAATACTTCCAGTACGAAGATGTCTTTGAAACTTTCAGTATTTCTCAAAAAAATAATTTTGACCGACTCCTATGCAAAGCGTACGGATCGGATTAATGAGTAAATTTCCTCTTTGGAACGTGGTGGCACAGAGTTCCCCACGTTGCATGGATACGATAGTAAAACACAATGTACGAATATGGTTAAGCAGGACAGTGATACTTGGATACTTGGAGGGGCATTCTACTCTGGCTCAGAAGTTGACGTGTTATAGGTCAGTGCCCAAGGGAGGTTCGGTTCGGTTCAGTTTCTGGTGGCATCAGTGCACACTATAAAAAATACTCCTATAATATATATATATGTGCATGTGTGTGTGTGTGTGTGTGTGTGTGTGTGTGTGTG
>NW_004797735.1:251998-253308 GCF_000002075.1 Aplysia californica | reverse complement strand
GTTCAAGAGAGACAACAGGCAAACAAACATGTAGGTAACAGACAAAAGGTAACGCTTGTCTAAGCATTGTGAAATACAATACCTCTTATCAACACATGAGCGTTACTCCCGACTGAAGTAAAAATGTGGATCTATGCATTTATGAAACCCACAGGGAAGCAACTGAATAATTTTATTATTTTTTATGCTCGCACGAGGCACATAACTTATTTGGATGCCACACCCACTAACAGGTAGGGTTACACGTGATCTGTTACTTCTCTCGCTGTAACTATACACGCTTTCTGCATGAAAAAACCGGACCTGCTGGATATTATTATAAAGAGTGTGTAGTAGGTAAACATGCAAATGTAATACTACTACCACTAGAAGTGATCCTGACAGAAAATAAATGTATCCCCAGTGTTCTACTTTTGACCAATGTTACAACTTCAATAGACACAACACCCCCCCCCCCTTTTCCCTATTTGGAGGTTATAACAAACAAAATGTTTTTGGTTTCGTTATTAGTTTTCTTGTGAGTTGCAAGCAACATATCGTTTTGTTTTTATTTTGCTTTTGTTTTTAAGTACGCTTCTTTCAGCACGATATACCCCATAGCACTCCACACTCCACGAATCTTACACAGTGTAAAGTGTGTTTGTTTGTTTTTATTTTTGTTTGTTTGGTTTGTTTGCTTGTGTTCTGACTTGCATGCTGTGTGCCCTGGCCTCAGAATGAGTTATCCTCGTTTAAAGAGGGGTTTGCTCATATTATTATTCTGACCTCCCAAAGACTCCATCATGCACTCTATGAGTAGACAAAAATGAAATATCCAGTTCTTTAAAAGAAGCGTGCTTTGTATATTTGTTTTTAAAGATACCTATAAACTTTCCTTAAAACGTATTTGCACAGAGTTCCCTCATAATAACATGGTTCACGTTTCGTGGATTCAGTACATCGCGGATTTTTCAAGCGAAAAATTATAAGAAGTAATATTATGTCATTAGTTTCAGGCCTCTCTTATGAGTGTTTACTGTTGTTGTATTCATCTCTTCATGATTGAACCCAGCCCCTAAATGTATATGTATATACTTTTGTTTGAATCATTGACAAATATATGAATAAACGCCTTTTGTATTTCAAATGACGTTGATCCATAACTCCCCAAGCGTAGAAAGTGTTTGCAAGAGCGTTGATGGAAGATATTTTTGGGAGTATGGGAAGCGTTTAAAATATAAAAGCGAAAAATACATTATAGATACATTTTCACTTTCTTTCTAATCACATACATCTCTTGCTCTTTCTCTCTCTCTCTCTCTCTCTCTCTC
>NW_004797735.1:249114-250237 GCF_000002075.1 Aplysia californica | reverse complement strand
CTCTCTCTCTCTCTCACTCTCTCCTTTGGCCACTGCCTGCTGGCAGAGGCAAAGATAGTACATAACAAGATGGTCCACTCTGCCAAAAAAGTATCCGACGAGAGTCCGCTCTTTTCTTCTGAGGGCGCTGCAGTCTGTTTTGAAGCTGTCTTTCGTTTCTCCAGAAGAAGAATATGAAGAGCACCTCCTTGCGTGCGCAGATCGACTGCTGTTCATCAGCAGTTCGGGTTCGTTCAGTGCGGAGGTTTAGGTTTTTTAAATATATATTTAATGACCTCTCGCCTTTCATTCTAAAGTCAAATTAAACGAAGAAAACAGTCACCCCTTCCTCCGGAAGAGGTTTTTTTGTCAGCGTAACCATTAAAAGCGTTCTCCCGAAATTTAAATTCTGATTAAACTTGTTAGTTTCACTTTGATTTTTCTAGCACAAGTAGGATAATTCTGTTCGCCAAGGGTGCGCATTTGCCACGGAATTCTGATGACACTTTTTTAATTGGCTCAAAAAGAGGGGTGGACCCACTTGTTATGTAGATTCTTTGGCAGAGATGATGTCATTTCTGGTATCGATATTCATAACTATCTATAGCCACAACTGTCGACATCTACAACTGTCGATTGCCAAAACTCTCGAAAACTACAACTATTGATAGCCACTACACTCGATGGCCATAACTCTAGATATTCACAACTCTTGATAGCCACGACTCTAGATATTCACAACTCTAGATATTCATAACTCTTGATATTCACAACTCTTAATGGCCACAACTCTAGATATTCACAACTCTTGATAGCCACGATTTTAGATATTCACAACTCTAGATAGCCACAACTCTAGATATTCACAACTCTTGAATGCCACGACTCTAGATATTCACAACTCTAGATAGCCACGACTCTAGATATTCACAACTCTAGATAGCCACAACTCTAGATATTCACAACTCTTGATAGCCACGACTCTAGATATTCGCAACTCTTGATATTCACAACTCTAGATATTCACGACTCTAGATATTCACAACTCTTGATATTCACAACTGTAGATAGCCGCAACTGTAGATAGCCACAAGAGACTGGTGTTTGGAAGTGGGGGCAGAGCTGACATCATATCTGGTATCGA
>NW_004797735.1:197290-247383 GCF_000002075.1 Aplysia californica | reverse complement strand
CTCATGCACACTCACACAGACATGTGATTTCTAAAATGACCAGGAGAGCTCTCGTGGTCTAGAGGTTACAGTGTTCGCCTCTCAACCAATAGGTCTCGGGTTCGAAACCTGACGGGGACAAAAAAATGTTATTCTCTAAACTTGTTACCTTTCCCCTCCTGTCCTGCCAGCATGCTCTCTAATCATGTTTTGTCGTCTGCTTTCGTTTCCATTTTCTGCTCAATCGCCCGTCCCTCCCATCTGCCCCATCCTCTGGGCTCCTAACTCTTTTCTGCAGCCTTTCTACCGCTACTCATTGGCTCTTTCTTATTGCTGTATTAGCCACACCCCTGATCTTATGATAGGAAAGGTCTAAAGGTTTAAACCGCAACCCCCCCCCCCCCCAACAACAACCCTCTCTCCACAAAAAATAATAATAATAAATACAGAAACAACAAACAAGAAAACAAAACAAACAGAAAAAAGAGAAAAAAAGAAAAGAACGCTCTAGAAACAACAGTGAGGAACAAAAAGAAATAGACCCTACCAAAGTCACCCTCTATCCACCCACAAAATGACTGTGCGCGTGCCCTCGTAAATATCCCATCTATGATGGAGAACCTACCACAAACCACCCCTCGCGGTAATTATGATTAATTTGTACACGTACATGTGAACACAGCTGCTGTTAGCCAGAACAGAGAAATAATTAAATCATGTGGTTTGTCAGTATCCCTGGGAATTGAACGGACACCATTTGTAAAAATAAGAAATGTTTGACCATGTGCTGGCATTATAATTTGTAGTAATTACACTGGTGTTATGTTCCACCACAGGCTACTCACGACTAGCCATTTTTTTATTGAACAAAATTGTAAATATGATAGAGACCGAGGCAGACAAAGAATAATTTGCTTTAGTAAAAGTAAAAGGTGTACGGCACTTGCAAACAATTAGGTCGTATAAGGGCCGAAGATTAGAAGAGAGTAACCAACACATTCGAGCAGAGGGAATAGTTTCCAACCGTGATCGCCAATTCTGTTTCAGACCTGGCTCTGGATACCCCCCCCCCCCCCCCCTAAAAAAACAGAAAAAAACAACAAACAAACAAACAAAAACACAAAAAAAAACAACAACAAACAAACAAACAGACAAAACCAAAAAAAAAAAAAAAAACCTTAAAGACTAATGCCCCCACCCGAATGCTTCACTCCCCCCCCCCAAAATCGACACAATAAGGTCATACGAAGGTCAGGCCGCTTCTACTGTCAATCACAGTCAACCCGGGCTAAGTGTGTCAGAATGTCTCAGCACACAGACGGAGATGATTGACAAAAACAAACAACAACGGCAAAAACAAAACAACAAACAAACAAACAAACAAACGGGAGGGGAAATAGGGGAGGGCTTTGTTGTCTTTCGCTGGAGACTCCGAGATCCAGTTATAATTATACATCAAACCATCCGTTGGAACAACAGACACTAACAGATTAAAGTCAGGGAAATTACATGTACTCAAAATCTACCAGCTCTTCCAGCACGCTCCTAATAAATTAATTGCTCAAAACACAGCCCTACTCAAGATTTGCTAACACATTCAATAAGGAAGTCTGACCTCCCCAGTTGTTTGTTTGGGTAAATAGTAAATAGAAGTACATTGATACAATAATGGTCATGTAGTGACGGGAAAAAGTAACGCAGATAGACAGAAACAATAGAGGGACAGTTAAAAAAAAAAAAAGTAAGGCCTATCGGTCATGGCGCCCTCCAACCACCCACATTTATTTTTTTTTTAATTCGTCAATATTTCCAGCAAGGCTTCCCGAGACATTCAAGCAGAATCGCACTTAGTTGTATGCTCCAAACAGACATGCTTTATTTGAACAAACCGTACAGTTACTTAGTCACTTGTCATTTGTATGGTAATTTGATAATATTGAACTAACACTTTTGCAAAGAAATAAGCTGTTTCCTTTTTGTCCATGTATTCCGACAATTGAAAAGGCGGTTGGCGTTTAGCACTGCCCGATCCTTGGTTACTAAAAAGCTAAAGTCTTTCAAACACTAGTAAATTACTTTAATCGGCAATGACCTCTCAGTACCCATTAACTTGCCGTGTGGCCAAATGTTTTTGTACGAGAGAAAGGGTGTATAGGTTTCTCTCGAGAATTGAGTGTTTCCCAGTTGTACTTTCCCTTGCCATTTTGCTATTACTGGAAAGATAACAGGCAAAAGAGACAGTGTACGCAGTATATACAAAGAATAACCTACTTTGAAAATTTGGAAAGACGAGTGCCCAGGTTGAATAAAGAAAAGCACATCGACACAGCAATGGTCATTTAGTGCTGGGGGGAAAAGACGGACAGACAGACAGACAGACAGACAGACAGACAGACAGACAGACAGACAGACAGACAGACAGACAGACAGACAGAAACAACTCGGAGGAAAAGTAAAAAAGTAGGACCTATCAATGGCACCCTTCAACCACCCGCGTGGGTAGTGAGAAAAGAACAACGTGTTAATACCCGTATATCACTTGTATTTTTGAGAGTAGGCCTACTTTACTTTTATTTTCACTTTTTCCTTCCTCTGGTGTCCTTAGGATGTCGTCGAGGGGAGGTGCAGGTTTCGGTCCTGGGCTAGGTGTGTAGCGTCTGTGATCGATAATATGTTGTTCCAGGATCTTTTTATCCCCATCTAGCAAGGTTTTTCTTAGTCTTCCTCTTGATTTGAAGCCGGATTCTCGGGTGTTGTAAGCTCTAGCCGCTAGCTGTTTCTGGGGTATTCTGGTTAAATGTCTAAACCATTCGAGACGTTGACGTTCCATGAATTTTATTACTCGTGGTATTCCGGTTTGTAGACGTATGGTTTCGTTTTTTATGCGGTCTCTTCTGGTGACGCTGATGGTTTTGCAGTGACTCCTAATTTCGCATATTGAAAGAAAACGGGCAAGAAGAAGAAGAAGAAGAAGAAGAAGAAGAAGAAGAAGAAGAAGAAGAAGAAGAAGAAGAAGAAGAAGAAGAAGAAGAAGAAGAAGAAGAAGAAGAAGAAGAAGAAGAAGAAGAAGAAGAAGAAGAAGAAGAAGAAGAAGAAGAAGAAGAAGAAGAAGAAGAAAAAGAAGAAGAAGAAGAAGAAGAAGAAGAAGAAGAAGAAGAAGAAGAAGAAGAAGAAGAAGAAGAAGAAGAAGAAGAAGAAGAAGAAGAAAAAAAAAAGAAGAAGAAGAAGAAGAAGAAAAAGAAGGAGGAGGAGGAGGAGGAGGAGGAATAAAATGCCCCCGCCCCGAAATAAATAAATGAAAAAATAAATAGATTTTAAAAAATAAAAAAATTATAAACAAATAAATAAACAAATAAATAAATAAATAGATAAATAAAGCTACATAGATAAATAAAAACAATAAAAGAAAGAGAAAGGGGTTGAGGTGTGATGAGATCTAAACCAGAGGCTCAGTGAGAAATGGGTACCCGGTAATAGAGATCATGGAAAGCAAGAGCACGACAAGACTGAGCGACTCACCCATCCAGCCCTCTTGCTGAGCGACTGGGAACTGTAACAGTTGTTCCAGACACACATTTTATAATATGTGAGGCAGCGTGGTGGAATCAGGCTCTCGTCAAAATTATCAAAGTGAAGAAACTTGCATTTTTCCACAGACTTGTGAATTTTTACCAAATTTTTGCTTTTTGGCTCTACACCTTTCATGCTCATTAAAGAACTCATTTCTGTGTGGATTTTTCAGCAAAACGTTGATTGAGAGCACAAAAAATGTAAATTTTCTGTTACCTCGACTCTAAAGCTAAAGAAATAACTAATCTTTGGCGGCCATTTTCTCACTAATTTTACCTCTGAAAACAGGTAACCCCACCTCCTTCATTCGCAAATATCTCGACTTGTATTCAAGATAAATGGCTATTTTTTTCATCTAAATAAAGACAAGTGAACAAGCTATAAGGTGACACCAATAACTCTACATGCCCAAAAATTGACGAGAGCCTTATTCCACCACGCTGCCTCACATACCTCATCCTCCACATCACACTCGCTACTGGGGATCGCACACAAACAAGGAGTAAGGAGGTTATAAATAGAACCATTCTAAGCTCCTCGCATACAAATTGTCGCCCTTCACAACTCGCCATCGCTTTCTCCCCGCTAATCATTCGCGGCTTCACAATTTGAATCTCCTGAAAGGACCAAACAATCAGCTCAGAAGAGGCGCAAAATCTCGGCACAACAACGGGTTAACCAAGAGCTAGACGTGGGCAGTTCAAAGCGAGCGCGGTTGTAATTGCTCGTGCGCTGTCAAAACATTCTATCTGCAAAAAGTCGTCTTTGCAGAAATGTAAATGGCACTCATAATTTTTTTTCAATCACACTGCGAGTTACGGCCTTGTAGCTTTAATTCCACATCCCCACATCCAAATTGGGCAATGATGTTTATAATTTATAGCACAAATCTTGGTGGTTCTGTCCGCTATCTTTCCGCAGATACAAGAGGGAAAATTCGTGCATTAAAAAAAGGGGGAAAATATTGGAGAAAAATTACGCGCGCATCCAATACTCATAAATTTGGAGGAGATAATTGCTCTAACCGTCCCGTTTGCATAAGAGAAATGAATTTACAATTAAATACAGTATCGGTCATCGAATCCAGACTGCAGTCATTAAAAGAGGAACATTTACATGAAAAAGAGCCCAGGTGTTTAAACGGTGAATGGTGCATTTAACGAAAAAAAAAAAAAGCGACCAACGTTGTAATTGGACACATCTAGGTCTTGATTATAAAGATATTTTTAGCAATGTTGCAGCTTTTTCTGTCGGTTAATAAGGCATCACGAATTTATTTTGCCAGCTTAAGAGACATTTGCAGTTCGCGAGATCGATAGCTACAAAATGAATTTTCATGGGGTTTCTTTTACACAACTTTATTGATCACAAGGTTTAACTTACATAATAAAATCACGTTTATACGTTCTGTGGAACGAGGACTAAGCTGCGAACGTCTAGCTGTCCGTTGTGGGTCTGGTGGGGTCAACGTGTTAGCTGGCTACTAAAACAGAAGAGACTATGGAGACCAGGGAGAGAGAGAGAGAGAGAGAGAGAGAGAGAGAGAGAGAGAGAGAGAGAGAGAGAGAGAGAGAGAGAGAGAGAGCGGGTGGGAGGGGGGGCGAAAGAGCGTGTGATGGATCGAGAGAAATAGATAGGTATACGGAGAGAAACGAGAGCGAGATAAGAGAGGGAGAGAGGGAGAGAGGGAGAGAGAGGGGGGGGGAGCGTGTGATGGATCGAGAGAAATAGACAGGTACAGGGAGAGAAACGAGAGCGAGATGAGAGAGAGAGAGAGAGAGAGAGAGAGAGAGAGAGAGAGAGAGAGAGAGAGAGAGAGAGAGAGAGAGAGAGAGAGGGGGGGGGACGAATTTGTCCAGCTTTCTATCCTATCCTTCCTGAACAAACATGATATTTAAGACAAAGAAATATCAAGGTTGGAATTGGATCCCACATAAATCACACAAAAAACAACAAATGTCTGAGTAACTGAAAAAAAAAGAAAAAAATAACCACCTCCACACGATATGACGATATTATCATAACTTTAAAATGAAACAAAAATTTTAAGGCAAAAGAATAAAAAAAATATTCAAACGAAAGATTGAGAAATAAAGATTTATTGTTGTTTATAAACAGCATCCATTTAATTAATGTGCATGGTTCAGAGATAATCAAGCATCTCTGAGAATCATTATGACAGATATCGACAGATAGTTCACGTAAAGCTTAGAACAACGTAATTTCAAATTTCTGAGACTCGGTTTATTTGATGTCCGCATATTATCATGCACAATCTTATGTAATAAATGGGATGTAAAAAAAAAACTGCAATGGGCACTTAAACAAGGATAGGATCCAATCAATAATCATATCCAGGGGAGGACTGGGTTAATAAACGTATACAATTAGAGCCAGAAACATCCCCTGCGCCTGAGACATCTGCGTGTACAGAATACACTACGTTTACGTCTGTACGTCAAAGATCCTACATGATAAGAAGTTCACTCAGCCAAAAAAGTGTCCACGGAAGTCCGCGCATTGGTTCAAATGGCGCTGCAGTCTTTGTTTTGAAGCTCCCTTTCGTTAGTCCAGAAGAAGAATAGGAAAACATAGCACAGTTTGTTAGTTTCACTTTTATCGTTTTTCACACAAGTACGGTAGGGTAACTCTGATCGCAAAGTCTGCACTTTTCGAAGAGGGCGCTATCACATGTTGAAGAAACTTAAATTTTTAAAATTTGCTTACACTCAAAAGGGGGGAGTGAACAATCTTGTTGTACACGATTTTTGACTTTGAGCAAGTTCATCTTGTTGTTATCTTACAATTCGGGTTGGAAAACATTATCTTTTTACGACTCAAAAATATGGAGTTCCTCCCTAAAAGAAATGTGGATCACAAGATTGGGGGGAAAGAGTTGAGAGTACAAACGTTTGCAGACACACCAGTTTTGTACAACAATCCTCTACCACTCAATTGTGTGTAGTGTGCGTGTGCGCGTGTGTGTGTGTGTGTGTGTGTGTGCGTGTGTGTGTGTGTGTGTGTGTGTGTGTGTGTGTGTGTGTGCGCGCGTTCGTGCGTGTGTTTGTCTGTTTGTTTGTTAAATAATGGTCTCGAAATTTGCATTTTCTGTTCTTTGATTCGTCAGTTAAACTGAGTGATCATTCAGCACTGTACACCTTTACAGCCTTCTAGGGACAAAGCGCGGCACAAATTATCATTATTATTACTATTAATAGGCCTATCATTATCATTCTTATTAGGCCTATTATTATAATTATTATTATTATTTTCATTCTTCTTCTTCTTCTTCTTATTATTATTATTATCATTTTTATCATCGTCATTATCACTACCATCATCATCATCGAGTAGCACAGGTCAGCCAGGAAGAATAGATGTCCAACTGCTGCCACCACCACCCTGGCCACTTGTGACAAAAATTTTCGCGCGCAGATCGGCCTGGCCATGCAGCCATCCGCGCATTCACCCTGACACCCCCCCCCCCCCCCCGACTCCAAGATGACAAGATGGTCTTCGTCGCCGAGACAGGCCAACAACAGCAGCAGCAACAACAACAACAACAGCGGCAACAACAATTGGTCGCTTTTAAGCCCAAGGGGGCTATCCCAAAAAATGCTGTTTTGAGAAAATTGAAACTAAAGTTTTTGCCCCTTATTCAGTTTCTTTAAAAACAAAAACAAGGAGAGTTTTCTCTACAACCAAACAGATATACACACCAATGAAACCAAACTTCTTCTGTAGGTAGGGCAATGTCCATTTTTGGTGTAGGTCAAGATTTCTGGAAACTCCCGAAATCCGGGTTAGCCCGCTTGTCCTAAAAAGCGACCAATTGTTTGTAGTACTAATAAGTGTTTTATGGCACTTGCAACCCATTACAGTCGTATTATATGTGCCAAAGATTGGAGGTGTTACAAAGGAGAAACAAACACAAAAAAGAGGGGGGAGAGATAAGGACGATAGAGAATGATAGAAAAAAGAGACCCGACGTTGTGTCCTTGGGAAAGGTACTTCGCACAAATTTTCCTCACTTCATCCAGGTGGAAATTGGTACCCATCTATAGACAGTGAAAGATCTTGTCAGTTTGATAGTGTTAGAGCGCGTGAAATCCGCAGCTTGCACTGTATGCTTCCGCGGAAGCTGAGAATGTTTCTGAGTGTTCTCAGAGGGTCTGCTGGGGTAATAATAGTTGTAAAGCGCATAGAGCAAGCTCTTGAGCATGGATATGCGCTATATAAATGCAATTATTATTATTATTATTAATATTATTATTATTATAACAGTTTTGAGTTTGAGTTATTATTATTATTATAACAGTTTTGAGTTTGAGTAAAGAGAAGCAGATCGACACAATAACAATCATAATAATTCTGTGCAAGGAAGAAGCAAACCAGATAGACAGAAACAAACAGAGAGAGGGAGAGAGAGAGGGGGAGAGGGAGAGAGAGAGAGGGAGAGAGAGAGAGAGAGAGAGAGAGAGAGAGAGAGAGAGAGAGAGAGAGAGAGAGAGAGAGAGAGAGAAAGTGCAGGACCTACCACTAGTGTGCTCCAACCACCCGCTACAACAACAACGACTACAACAACAACAACAATATACGGCAAATTAGCATAACAACCACAGAAAAAGACAACACAGAACAGACGTTAAGCAAGCAGACCACACCAGCTGCTTTTAATGGAATTATGGGTTGAACGTTCCCCAAATGGCGAGTTCTTACAAAGTTATCAACGTTACACACAGGTAAACTGGTAACACATTTCTGCATGAGCTAGATCAGTAATTGTTACAGGATTAAATTGGCCCCTAAATTCTGGTCTAGATTTGGACGCTGTCTATTCAGTCAAGCAAAGAAGAATTGTGACCACTGAGGCTTGCACAACCAACTCATGTACAATTATTTTGTCTCATGACGCGGTGGAATCAGGCGCTCATCAATTTTTGGACATGAGGAGTTAGAGGTATCACCCGAATTCGTGTCCATTTGTCCTGCTTCAGGTGAAAAAATACCCGTCGATCTTGAATAGAAGTTGAGAAATTTGCGATTGAAAGAGGTGGGGGTCGCCTGGTTCCAAAGGTAAAATTAGCGCGAAAATAGCGGCCAAATTTGGTAACTTCCATAGCTTATTGAGAATCATTGTAAATTGAAAATTTACATTTTTGTGCCTTTCATTGAAGTTCTTCAGTAAAAAACACACAACAATGTGTTTTTAAAAGGACATAAAAGATGCAGAGCCCCAAAACAAGAATTCGATAAAAACTGCCAAACCAGCAGTAAAAAGCCGGTTTCTTAGTTCAGTATTTCGACGAGCGCCTGATTACACCACGATGCCTGACATTTAATAATGTTACAGCAAAAGCAAAGTTCAACTCCCCCCTCCCCCCCCCATCCCTACTTTCCAATGTCTTTGTGCATTACAACAATCACACTCTGTAGTTTTCTGTTTCTGCAAAACTTAGCAGCAGCACTACTATGACCCTCAGGTTGACCCTTGACGTTGCACACAAGATCAAGCAGTTTAATATGGAAGCTGTACTTTATTTTTACTAGTGTAACAGGGAATTTTCACAAATTAAAATTACATTCTGTTGTGCGAATACTACTAGTCTCAATATGGTACATTATTTGTATTAAATTTATTTTCTGAGTCAAAAGAAATAGCCACAAGGCTAAAGTGTGTTCACTCATGACCAATGTTCTCCAGTTATACAGTTGCACGCGCGTGTGTGCATGTGTGTGTGTGTGTGTGTGTGTGTGTGTGAGAGAGAGTGTACGTGTGTATGTGTGTGTGTGAGTGTGTGTGTGTGTGTGTGCGTGTTTGTGTGCGTGTATGTGTGTGTGCATGTGTGCGAGAGAGAGAGAGAGAGAGGGAGGGAGAGAGCTAGATAAAAAAGAATGAGAGAGGTGGGGAGGGAGGGAGGGAGTGAAAGGATGACCAGTAGAACTACATGTATGTTCTTTGTATTCTTGTAAAGCGCATTGAATCTTTTCCTCGTGGAAATGAGCTATATAAATGTAATTAGTAGCTATGATCAATAATGGTTTGTATGTAATATGCTGTAGTAAAGACAAGTATTCAAATGGTTACTTTCTACAAGAAGGAAAACCAAAAGAATCCAAATTACATTAAGAAAAGAAACATACATATATTTTATTGAAAGGCAGTCATAAAAGAGGAATGCAATGGGATCTGCAGACAAAAATATCATATGTGTCATGACGCGGTTGAATCAGGCGCTCGTCAATTTTTGGGCATGTGGAGTTATTGGTATCAGCTTAAAGCTTGTTCATTTGCCTTGTTTTGGATGGAAAACTTACCAATCTATCTTGAATAGAAGGTGACATGTTTTTCCATTAAAAGAGGTGGGGGTCGCCTGGTGTCAAAGGTAAAATTAACGAGAAAATGGCCGCCAAAGTTCGACGACTTCCGAAGCTTGAGAGTCCTTGGATAATGCATATAATCTTGTTGAGCTTTAATCAGCGTTTTTTCAGTAAAATCCACACAGAAATGTGTTTTTAAACGGACATAAAAGGTGTTGAGCCAAAAAACACAAATTCGTGAAATATTTCCAAACTGGCAGAAAAATACCGGTTTCTTCGATTTCAATATTTTGACGAGCGCCTGATTTCACCACAATGCCACACATATACATGTACTGTGAGTACTTCACACACAGACAAGAAAAATGAAATTTATTTGTTTATAGAACTATTCCCAAAATCCTCCACTTAAAAAAAGAAAAACATAAATAAAATAAAACAATGTAGGTGTTTTTATGCCTCCATTTGCACAATTTAGATCAATTCGGAAGTTGGGCTTCCGATCCTGCCTGTCAGAGCCAACCTGGGCCGAGAGGGATACAACATCTCAGCAGGAAGACTGATATATTTTTATTTATTAAAATTCTTCCCACTCGGGAGTTGAATTGGGGTGACCTGCACGCGACAATGAAACGCATAACCACTACACCACAGACGTCGATCCTCCAGGATTGAGTTTGAGTAAAGAGAAGCGCATCGACTCAATAACAGTCATTTAGTGCTAGGAAAAAAGAAGACAGAAAGACAGTTATAGTTTCGTAAGTCTTTACCACGCTCGTAACTGCATACAGTTTTATGAGCGCTAAGGGGTGGATGTCAACAGAGAAGTCCAAATGTGGAATCAGGCTTTCTCTGCTCACCTCTCTAGCCTCAACAGCACAAAGTTTGCTTCTACTATCAAGGCACCCCGGAAATAGCAGTTCACAAAGAGTGACAAACATACAAAAGAATAAGAGAAAAAATGACAATAGTAAGGAAGAGTAAAGAAAAAACAGCAGTTCTCCCTGTGTTGTTTCGGCCAAGTATGAGCATGACATTGATAAATCAGCCCATTTACAATTCTACTGTGCATACAAACATATTAATATCCTGGAGCCCTCCAACCACCCTCCAGTTGTAAGCATGAAAGGGGTCACTAAGCACAAAAGCAAAAGTAACTCCTCTGAACGGCTAGCTCTAGGAGAAAGCTCCCCTGTGTTGTTATAAAAACTGCGAGGATATGCAGAGAGAAATTATGCACATCACATAAGAATAAAAAATACCGCTTTAAAATTGGAAAGAGGTCTTCCAAACCATTGCTTTTCTACATTCCCTCTAAAAGCACAAGCACAAAATATTCACAAGTACACTTTCATGACACTAAGTTAACTCTGACCGGGTAAAACCATCAGTGTCATTATTATTACAAATGTGAGGCAGCGTGGTGAAATCAAGCGCTCGTCAAAATAATGAAATTGAAGAAATTGGCACTTTTCTGCTAGTTTGGCAATTTTTATAGAACTTTTATTTTTTGGCTTAACACCATTGTTGTCAAATTAAAATCACATTTCAGGGTGGATTTTGCTGAAAAACATTGATTAAGGGCACAAAAAATGTAAATTTTCAGTTTCCACGGACCATCAAGCTATGGAAATGACCAAACTTTGGCGGCCATTCTCTCGCTAATTCTACCTTTGAAACCAAGCGACCTCACTATCTGAAATCTCAAATATCTTGACTTCTATTCAAGATAGATGGGTATTTCTTTCACTGTTAGCAAAACAACTAAAGAAGTTTTAAGATTATACCAATAAATCCACATGCCCAAAATTTTACGAGCGCCTGATTCCACCACGTCGTGACACAAATATCATCATTCCTTCAAACAGCACCATCATCATCATCATCATCATCATCATCAGGGAGATGGAAAAAATATAAGAGAAACATAAATAACAACTACAACGTCTTTAATAATAATAATAGTAACAATATTAAATAATAATAATAATAATAATAATAATAATAATAATAATAATAATAATAATAATAATAATAATAATAATAATAACGTTTTAAAATTATAACAATAATTTTGAAAAAATTATAACAATAAAAATCCTACTAATGTTGATAATAATAAAACAAATCAATCACAATAGAAATAACAAAATTGACATATCAATAATATAGAATATACAGCATAATTTTGACAACAATACTGACACTTTTAAAGATGATAATAAAGACAATAATAACAGTAAAGTAAAGTTGTTCCCGCATCCAATCATCCGGACATTGGGGATTGCCTTGTTAGTCAGACAACTTCCTGGGCCTTCAGCATATTGTGGTAGGGTGGCCAGTTCCTTTCCACACCGCCGGTTCCTTTCCACACCGCCTTTACTTCCCCAACTCAAAGTCAGGTACCAATTACTGCTGGGTGGGCAGGAGGGGTCGAAAAAAATATGTGTCCGAACCCAGACTTTCCGCTTCGGAGACGAGTGCACTAACCGCTCCGCCACCGCACCCTCAATAATAATAACAACAGTAATACTACTAAAATAATACCAATAATCTTCACGAGCCAAACCATTTAAGGCAACAGTACTGTCATGTAGACATATGTATAAACAGCTCGAGCCGATAGAAGCATCTGACAGAACAGGGCCTTTGAGCAAGATCAGTGGCTTTCATCTATTATTCAAAAGAAAAGAGGAAGAAAAAAAAATAAACCTCTAAAAAAAGGAAAATTAAAAGAAATTGCAAATTCTAAATTGTCATGGCCCTCTATACAATTGTACAATGAAATTCTATGGCAATATATAAAGCAAATACATGCATAAGAAAACATATAAAGTTATACTTTCAATTGCACTTGACATATCACATAGGGACACAACATGAAACTGAGGTTTCCAGGTCTCCCAAGAATTGGTTCATTAATATAGGGATAAATCAATGGCATCTTCAATCTATTCTAGGCAATTTTTGCTTAAACAGAGGGGACTTCCATGAAATAATATTACCAAATTATAATGAATACCGACCACTTTTGTAAAATAATACAATCAAACAATTATTACCAACCAGTAACATACCATAAAAACATCTAGTTTTCAGAAGAGGGAGAACTGACTTCTGAAAAACAGGAAAAAAACATCAAAACAGAGAAAACATAAATTTGTAATGAAATTGTAAACAGATGATCAGCTAAAAATATAACCACAGACACTATAAAGCTTGTTTGTTTGAGTAAAGACAAGGACATCAACATAATAATGGCCATTTAGTTCTGGGGAAAAAGGGAAACGTTTTTTTATAGTTTTAGAAGAGGTTTTACGGCACTTGCAACTGCATAAGGTCATATGAGCGCCAGAAGATTAGAGGTGTTACAAGAGAGTAACAAACATAAAAAAGAAGAAGGGGAGATAAGGACGATAGATGTTTGATAGGAAAGAAGGAGCAAACCACACCAGAGCACCCGCCAACCACCTACAAAAGGGAAACAGACAATAAGAACCCGAGTGAAAGTAAAGAACAAGATGCCTACCAATGGTGACCTCCAACCACCCATCGACTATAAAGCATGGATACATATATTTATAAAGATATTGGTCTCCAGCAAGACCTTCCAACAGGCAAATGACACATGTTGTTATCAGCTGAACAAGTCACGGGTCAAATTGAAGGCAAATGAGGCAGGGGTAGAGCCAGAACAACTTATCATTATTATTATAGTAGAGGGTTTTAGGGCACTCGCAACTGCATAAGGTCATATGAGCGCCAAGGGGTGAGAGTCAACAGAGAAACAAAGAAGTCTTTACAGGGAATCTGACTTACTCTGCTCACCTCTCTAGCTTCAACAGCACAAGGTCTGCTTCGACTATCAAGGCACCCCCGGAAATAGCAGGTCACAAAAGAGTGACAAACATACAAAAGAAGTAGAGGAGAATGACAATAGTAAGGATTAAGAAAGAAAAAGCAGCAGTTCCCCATTGTAGATCAGGCACAGTTATGAGCGTGACATGTCAATCAGCCCATTTACAATTCTACTGTGCTTGAACGAGAAACGTCCCCCCTTTGGGAATGGCCTAGAGACACTACAGTCAGTGGCATTGCCGCGGGGGAGAGAACAACTTACTTGGAAAGCCTAAACAGATGGAAGACAGGGAAAGATCAGGATAACATAGCATTTTTTAGAGCATCCGGGAAAAGTAATGAATAGAAAACCATGATAGAAAATTTGGTACATGATGATGATCTAATAAACTTCACAATAACTCCCTGGGTCTTCCATTTATTCTTACTACAAGTACAAGGTACTTATGCTGGGGGGATCTGAGCACTTATGGACCTGTCCAGTGTGCAATGACGTTGTTGCCCAGGACGGGTAATACCGGTAATACAAGTACAAGGTTGTCCTCATGGAGTTCACAAATCACTATCCCTTAATGACTGAAGCATCTACCAAAAAAAAAAAAAAAAATAAAATACTTGTAAGTCAACACTATGCACATTATCATAGACAGGGTAATATCAAAGAGAGAAATAACAAGACAATAGTTCAATAGACAATAACTTAGAGGGAATGGGTGGAAAAATTGAAAGTACGAACTTCCAGTCTTTTGATCTCTTGAAACACATATTTTCTTTAACATTCAACTTCCAGTAGACAAATTTTACAAAGCATTCAAAAGCCAGACCAGGTCTCTTCAACAACAGTACCTCATTTTCTCCCCAACCTTAAACCCTCTTCTGTTCAATCTTAGGCCTTCCTTAACCAGCTGAATGCAGTGCTATATGTCCTTGTCTGTTTCAAAATTAAAACGACTTTTTAGAATAACTTTCGATTCTCTATTGGGCTTTAAAACGTTAAAATTCAGAAGACTTCTGTTTGTGCTTTCACTTGAAATTTTTTTTGGAAGTTACAGCTTCTGGGAGAAGTGCCTTTATTTTTGCCTTACAAGCGGTAACCTAAAAAAAAGCAAACTTACAGCACAGTGCTACTTTCTAACAATCAGTAAGTTCACTTAATTAACATTATCTCAGAGTCTAAAGCATTCTTGGGTGTGTGTTATTGTAAATGTATTGATTGTCACTAACAACAAAAGGTGTTTACTTTGCTTATAGCCTTGTTTCAAATGCAGCTCATGGGAAAAATGATTACTGAAATTTTGCAGAAATTTCATACTAAGCAGCAAAGACAAAGATAAAACATCGCTTTTTTGGGTCAAATGCAAACCCTTTTTCCAAACCTATTAAGACAAATTAATACACCTTAAGCGTCATAATTTGGAATAAATTGGTGAATCCTGTCAAAAGTTAATCCTGACAAGCCGTTTTACTTTTAAGATTGACAGACTATAACATTCAACTGGGCCAAGACCAGTCAGAAAAAAAAGCAGCGCTAGGGTTAAACACACGCGCTTTGTTTCTGTAATGAACAAGATTTCCTGAACGGAAAGCTTGTGTTTGATAAAACAAAAAGATCTCTGGCATAAGGTTTTCACTTCTTGTGAGGAAAGTGTGCCAGAGGCAGAATCAGCAGCAGACCTGTCAACCACTCCATGACCAAAAATAGGAGGTTTTTCTAAAAAAAACAACCCCCCAAACAATTGGAGTTCTACGACCAGTAAAAAAAGAATCAAAGAGATCAGAACTTGGTGGAGTACTTGGCGGGTCAGCAGCAACCACAATTTACTAACGGGTTTACTTCCAGGAAGGCGGGAAGGCTGCTTTTTTAAATATAAAAAAAAATATATAGTAGAGGGTTTTACGGCGCTCACAACTGCATAAGGTCATATGAGCACCAAGGGGTGGGTGTCAACAGAGAAGTCTTTACAGGGAATCAGACTTAGACTGCTCACCTCTCTAGCTTCAACAGCACAAGGTCTGCTTAAGGCTGCTTTAAACACATGAAGTTCAACAAACGGACAGTTTTTCTTGGTGAAAAATGTGAACAGAAAAGGGTTAATATTTCTTTTTCCATCCATGAAAGAAAAAAACCAACATAAAAACAAACAACAAAGAGCACGAAAAAAAAACACCCATTAAAAGATACAGTATAATACAGCAGACATTCACATTATGCATTAACTTTGGCCATAATACGCAGTCATATTACATTTCCCTCAACATTTCGCTACCTCAGAATTACAAAGTTCTCTCTGACATGTCTGGCTGAAGACCATGAGGTCACAAACCAAATGTTTCATCTGCTCTATCACAATCGTAAGACCATTCGGAGCTGTTATCACTATATTAACTAATTCGGGACGCAAATACATCCGATAGCCTCGAGCTCCACTGGAGACGCATCGCATCGGATGTACGCCCGATAGCATTTTTCGACGTTTTTATCCGCACAAATGAAGGTATTCCAGGTAACAAGCTTTTGGTTGACATTGCTAAGCCATATTCTATTCTGTATTTATTTAGTTTTGACCGTGTAGGGTCGTTGTTTGTAATTTTCTGTGGCGATTTATGAAGGCAGTCGGGGGCGACAAAGAGCATGGATCTTTGAGGAGTACCATAAAAAGAATGACTATTCACAATGACTGAAACTATTTCTTCACAGTATTTGGACTGTAAATTGTGTTGGGATTTGTTTTTAGCTGCATTATAATTGTGTTGTAACTTTATCTTGTCTGTTTCTGCATTATTTCTTCACTGTCAGCTTAGAGGACAATTTTTTTTTAAATGTCTCATACACCATTTTTATAGGGGTCCTGGCAATTTTAGGAATATATCCAGGCAAACTGGGTTAGATCTAAGGCAAAGTCCAAATGTTGAACGTGTAGAAAGTGAAAAAAGACTTTAAAAATATCAAAATGGCAGACTTTCAAAGTTGACCCAAAATCGCGCATCTCCGGGTGCAAATCCGGTCCAAAACCTGTGTCCCGAATGAGTTAAAAGAATTACATTCGAAAAACTATATCATGAGGTGAAACTCAAAATCTTTGACATCAAATTTCTCAAAACTAAGTAGCCTACTGAGCAGATAGAACTTTGCAATTCAGAAGCAGCAATATGCACATACAACAACTTTGTACATCAATTCTGTCATATAAGTTAAATAGTAAAAAAAGAATACAAAGGAGGCTTGGTCACCCTGCAAAGAAACAAACATACGCATTGTGACGATTACATTACTAAAATAATGATGATAATGACTCATGAATACATCCTTGCAGGCAGAGATTTTTTTTAAAAACAACAACAAGTAAGCAACATTCTTTCCTTTTCATCTTCCTTTTCTCTCCACACAGGTGTATGAAAGTCTTGAGACAAGGAACTCAACTCCAACACCAAAGTACTTTAGTCGATTCCCCGCCGGTTCATGCACGAAATATTATCAATGTATAAGCAAAATAGCATAACTCAAAATTGTGCCAAAATAAGTGTTTTATTTTATTTGGCGGTACTATATTTACCTTTTGGTAAAACCAAAACGAAAAAGCGATTGCAGTCACAAAATAAATATGCATGGCAAGTTATACCATTATTAGATGATAAAGTCTACTTAAACAGTTTTTTCCTTTTCCCATCTATTTCAAAAGTAGTAAAAATGAGAAGTGACATTTCGCAGGCGCAGTGACCATGCTATGGTATGTGTGTGTGTGTGTGTGTGTGTGTGAGTGGGGGGGGGGAGTTAATTGTTTTTTACACACATTTTCAGCTCATAATTCCAGGGCAAGTAGGATAGAAAAGTGACTGCAAGAGCAGTCAGAGTTCTTTTTAGCCTCATGGAACAATCCCTCTCACAGTCTGTTCCTGCCAGGGCAACAAACAAGAGCTATCATTTCAAACGACCAATTAATTCTGCAAGGTGCTTTAATTAAATGTTTAGAACAAATTTGTAAAAGACAAACAGAACAGAACCCACGGTTCTCGATAATTTAACACATGTCTGTTCTACTTTTGATAGCTTCAGGCCCCATAAGTCTGTGGAAACCTTTTCAGAACTGTTAAAGCTTTCATAATTGAATCAGATGCACCAGGACTGCAACCAAATTGAGAGTCCCAGTTATAATGAATACAACGGAACCTGCTCTAAAGCCCTCCTGTCTTAGACATTCACCTGTACTGACAACCATTTTCCACTACTTACAACCCCTTGCGTTTTTTCTATAAGACTGACACTGTCCAAGATGTCCCCCGCTCTAAGACAACTACTGTTCTCCAATGGACACTCATCTTGAACAATATCGACTGTGCTACCACAAGCCTGATATTAACCGATAAATTAATGTATGCTTTAAAAAGTAGCAGAATTCAGAATTCTGCAAAAAAAGGGGAAAAAAAGCAACAATCTAGCAACATCTGTGAATATATGAATAAAATTTCTTTATCAAGTCAAATCCATCACACCCATGGCTAACATAACAACAATAGCTCTGATCTTCCCTCTCCTGGGAAATATGGAAAGGCACAAATGAATATATATGGAAATGCAATTGTTAGGATAAATGCAATCACAACACATTTTTCACAAAATAATATCTTCAAAACAAAGTACATATAACACGTCTGAATGTGTGGCAAAAGGAGAAAAGAGAATGTGGAAAGGAAATGGAAATATAACACAATAACACTAAACTCTATTGAACCTAATACCAGAACTCACTCATTGAGAGTTCTCCAGATAGACCAACTTTAGGCATTTCTCTCAATCAACCATTGGTCAACTAAGCTGACACAATAGATAAAACAGTTTGACTTTGAATTTGAATACAGAGATGTACATTTAAAGAATAACAGTCATATTACAGAAAACATACAACAAAGTCCACTAAAAACCCATCAAGGGTATCAGTTGTAGTAAAGAAGATACCTCCAAGACAGCTTATTTTACAAGAGAAAAACGAAATACGACATAGTCCGCTTAAACTGAATACAATTCATCCAAAAACATTGGTAAACATAAAGAAAACACAATTCCCTTCTTTTTTTTTTACTATTTGAGCAACCTCTCTAAACCGAAAACCCAGCCAAATTGAAGAAAATCTGATGGTACCGCAGATTTTAGCAAAGATGACTCCACTGTACAGGAAATATGATTTTCAAAGCTAACAGATCATGATAGATTTATAAGACATCTTTTTCACTTCTGTCGTAAAACTACATCAATTCACCATGTAAAGCATAATGTAACTGTTATAGTAAATGTTTTAAACCCCAGTTGACATAATTTAAAACACTCAGGAACTCTGTTTCTCCGAATCCTGACTATCAGGACCTGCCTGGAATGTGTGGGATACAACATCCCATTAGATGGAGACACTCAAGAAAAATTTCTACCAACTTGGGAATAGAACTTAGGTCTCCTACATGAGACAGTAAAGCACTTAACCACCACATCACAGTAGATGGCTATTCAACATCCCAGCAAACAGACAGAGATATTCGATAAAAAAGCTTCCCTGCTCAGGAACCAAACTCAAATTTTCTGTGTGCAACGGCAGAGAACCTTACTATTACACAGCAGACACCGGTTAGAGCATTATGTTCTATGGCAAGATTTGCTTGGTCGAGATGAAACAGTCATCTGGAGACGGAAAAAAATAATCGTCTTGAGACTGGAAAACAATCATCTAGAAACTGGGGAAAAAGGCATCTAGAGACTGGAACAAGTCGTCTAGAGACTGGAAAAAATTCATCTAGAGACTGGAAAAAAGTCATGTAGAAACTGGAAAAAAAACGCATCTAAAGACTGGGAAAAGGTCATGTAGAAATTGGAAAAAAGCAAGACAGGCAAGATCAACAAGACACACACAAGCAAATGTAAAAAAAAGTAGGATGCACCAGTGCGACCATCCAACCATCTATCTGTGGTAAGACAAAGGGACTTATGATATATTTCTTTCTCATACTCTTGTCATTTCGTGATCAACACTTTTGACACATATTTTAAAGAATCTTGCTTTATACAATTTGTTTCTTTTGGCAAACAGCATTATCTATAAATTGCTGTTTCTAATTTTTCTCTCTAGTGCAAGAAAAAGCACCCAGTCATTAGGGACCTTTCATGCAACTTAAGCAAGAATGTGCGATCCCGCAGAGTAACAGTCTATATAGTAACGTGCAGGATATTTAGATACCTTGAGTTTGTGCGATTAGTATTTTGTACAGCCACTGTGCATTATTTGACTTCAAAGTGTTCTTGCTTTTCATTTCTACAGTCGTCAACCCTGAGAAAAATTTCCCATGTTGATAATAAAACCCTCATATCTTATGAGAATTATTCTTCAAATTTTCAACTAACCAACAGTGTATCCGATTTGGAGGAGAAATTGTTTTAGTACACATCTTTTTAAGCATGTTTTTTTAGAATTGAGAAAAACTCTTTGTGTACACTGAGATCCTATCATGGGTGAGTAAAATGTAGATCAAGAGCAAAAAGCATTGATCACCAAAGCTGTAAGATAAGTCAAATTCATAGTCTCCCAACATCCACGATAAGCGAGTAATTGATTCATGCGTTTTTAACCCCTCGATAAACACTGTAGAAATCTTCAACTGGAGGGGCCTCTTAATGCAAAACCCATCTCGATAGGACTGGGCTAAGTAGGAGGAAAGCCTTGAAAACACCGTTCACTCATTGATGACACGCATTCTGGTCATTCGACAATAATTGCTTCAGGACACTACAAAAGAAGAAGCGTAATTTTGTTATTAAAGTAGATTGTTCAATTCTGCAATCTTTATCCAAAAACTTAAAAAGTAAGAAACAGCACATGCTATGATATAACAAATTCATGTTTCTGATTTGATGGCTTGCTCTATGCCACAAAATTGCTTTGGTCTGCTGCTGGTCAGACATACGTGTCCGCTACGCCCTTCAAGATTTAACAACTCAAATTCAAGAACATCCCACTGGGGATTCAAACAAAGACCAATGATGCACCAACTCAACAAACAGCCTGTTGCGACACGCATGATGAACAGACGGAGGCTTTTTTTAAAGCAGTATGGATTGAAACCACCAAAATCTTGATTACCATGAGTATTGCTTATCTTGGGGAAGAACGACGAACATAAATAAAGATCCCAGGACCAAACAGTAAAATCCTGGAGCATACAAAAAGTCGGTTTTATGGTCTGCAGAGTCCCTCAAACAAACCCCTTTTCTGTAATGCTGAAAGATCATTGGTCTTAATAAATCATGATGACATTTGAAAGGCACTCTTCAGAAATAGAAATAGAAAAATAAAAACCTTATCAAAGCATATTCAAACTAGAATTTGTAGCACCCACATTGTCGGCCAAAGGTGTCGTGGTGGTCGTCGAAACTGTAGTATTCAAGGTAAACGCGTTGTCAGGGACTGAACCAACAGTCGTGGAAGATGAAACGTTGAAGACAATTTTCTGGTGCTGTTGGGGGTAGGCAATGTCCATCACCGTATTGTAGACATCGTAGATAACGGCAAAGTTGAAGAACACAGGCAGCAGGTAGATCAGGTAGTAGAGGCACTGGGACATGGGTAAGGGAACCTCTAGGTGCCTGCACAACAGAAACGACATGTCTTAGTTTTACAGTTTTAACTCGAAATCGTACCCAGAAACCATTCATCTTGGCACTTATGTAAGAGTCTACTAGTAAATGTGATATATGTGTGCACCTAGAGAAAGGTACCAAAAGTCGCCCAAACCGTTTCCTGCTACAGGCTGATACTGACAAAATCACTTTTTTTTATCAAAATGTGTTTCCATAACAAAATGATAGATCGACCATTTTTTTACAATCTGTTCAAAGGGCTTTCATTGATTTGACTTCTAAATATTTTATTTTGAATTATTTTGAAGGTTGGGTATAATTTTTTTTAAATAATATAAACTGATTTTAAAAGGTGTTAAAATCTATTCTTGAAGCACATTTTCTCTTCCCCGCTATGTTGTACTATTGAATTCCATTCATGATATTGATGTCAACTGAATGCCAAATTTGACATGAATTTTCCATGTATAAAAACATTTTAAAATCTTTTTTAAAATGTTTGTATGTGTTCTCACCTTTGTTTAACTTAAAAGCTCATTTTGTCAAAATTCTATCATTACCCCCTACCTCACAAAATGTGCAATGTCTTAGAAACAACTTGAGATATGTAAAAAATTCAAAGACCCCTGTGCTCAGCATTGAATTTCGTATAAGGTACAACCCTTAACTCAAAATGGTCAAAACCTGACTTTTGGTACCTTTCTTTAGGCACACACACACACATATATATCAATCAATTGGTTTGACATTTGGCACAAAGAACAATCTATGATGGATCTTTAAACAAACTAAATTTGAAGTATGTACTTTAGTAGTTTTTGCTTTGGGATGTTGTACAAATTTGGCATTTTGGGGGGCTTATTATATTTTTTCATGGCTGAATGAGCAAGAGCGAGCATACAATGATATTCTAATATGCTTGTGAGAGTCTAGATCTATATGTCATGTATAATAAAGACTGTTGAATACTTTCATGAATAAAAAAAAAATATGACTGACAAAGGCAGAGAGAATTGATTGCAAGACATATGCTCAGTTGAATAGTGCGAACAAACGTGCTGAAAGTGCATTCATAAAAACCATGATTTCTTCATGTGTAGGCTAATGACAGTAGAAACAAAATTTCAGCACCCCTCTAGGCAGAATTTGTCGAGGAAATAATAAATTGACCTTATATAAAACTTGAGACTGTTTTCTGAAACAAAATAACCAGTATACGGAACAAAACTATAGAACCGAGTTATCTCAGTCATGGGATTGAACGCAGCCCGCGAGTTGACCGAGATGTCTCGGTCACAGGATAGAGCGAGTTAGTAAGAATGTTTAATTACACTTGCAAAACAGAGAGGTCATGTAAGGGACAACTAGATGCCTGGGAATTACAAACATCATATTTCACTTTTTAAAGTTTTAGTAAGAGTTTTATTTCACTTGCAAGACAACTAAATCATATGAGTGACAAAAATTAGAGTTGTTTCTAAAGAGTAAGTTAAAAAGAGAAGGAGGAGAGATAAGTACCTTAGAAAATGTGCCAGTTAATCCCTGTCAGCAAATGAGTCAGAGTCTTTTACGACCATCATAACATTATATCATTAAATGAAGAATTATCAAATTAGGTTCAATACAAAAGTTTAATCACCAATTCAGAGATGCTATGTCACTCTCAGGTTTTGTATCAAAAGGGGTCTCAAGCATATATGGAAAAACCCACTCCAGAGACAAAGAGTTAAGAGACCACAGTTTAGTTGATTCTTGTTCATTTTTCACTATCGCTAAGAAAATTAAGTCTATTACCTACACAGTCACAGCATGTAATTCCAAATTTATCTCCAACCAATATGTAATACTTACACATACGAGTTCCTCTTTGACCAGATAAACATAAGGAAGAAGAACAGTCCAACTTCAAGGTTGAGGGTGAAGGACACAAGTTTTTCCAGAATATCCACAAAGCCCTGGATAAAAAAAGAATGGAACACACTCAGCATTTCAAAACAATCTAAAAGACTTTTTTCAACATAAACTCATGTCCAAAACTGTCAGGGAGAAGGTAGATAATAGAGAAATGCTGCACATATCTGTATCATTAGAAAATTTTGCCCTTAAAAGAAAATGCGCTCAAATTTACTTAAAGATAACATTCTGAAAACATCAGTGAAATTGGAAAGTTATGGAACTGGTAGTAAGTGTGTCTGTGTGAAATAGGGTGGAGAGTGATGGTGGTGGTGTGAATGTTTGTGGGTGTGTATGTGCGTGTAAGTGAATGCCAGCGTGTCAATACATGTGCAATATATGTTGCATTACAGAAAACGGTGAAAGCCCATTTACTTTCTTCAAACACGGATCTACTATTTTTATCTTATACCATCAGATTCCAATCGAAGCATCTTGCAAGCATGTATAGCTAAAGGGAAGTAACAGATAATTTTACAACAAATTTAAGATAATATGATTGTGTCCCCTAATGTTAACATCCATGCAACACAGTGAGCGCATTCATGCGAACGATGAGCACGTAGTATTGTTTTGAAATTCATTGTAATTCTCACAATTAAATGAATTTCCCCCTACAAACCAAAATCAAGATAATATGATAGGATATGTGATTGAAATTCTAAACACAATTGTTAAAACATTTAATCCAAATTTTTAGAACAGCATCTGTTTTGTTGGAAGGCAGCGCACCTGTCATGTCCTATATTTTAACTTTAAAAATTTAAATTATCAAAGATAAAAGTTATTCAATGCCACAGCTTGAATTTCAACATGGCGAAGAGCAGATCTAGTGTCCAATAGGGTTTCCACCTTGAACGTTATTGCATGGTGAAAGCATGGTGCAACTTCTCAACTTTGGGAACACTAAACTCAACTTATTCAGTTGGGACTCAAAAACTAATAAAGTACTTTATGTGGCTGAAAGACAGACAGAGGAAAAGATATTTAACATAAAAATTAAATATCAACAACAATTTCAAAATGAAACAAAAGAAATAGAGATTTGAGAGCCACGTTTTCATGTTTATTTCAGTAGTGAGAAGGGCATCTTCACAATAACAATGATCTAGTGAGGAGAACAAAACAAAACAGGACGGATGGCCAGCAGCCAAGTTCTTACCTCGGGGTCAACCATGGCGATGGCAAAGACAATTGTGAAGGCTCCCAGTGACACTCCAGTAATGGCAAACCTGAGAAGAAAAAAAAATTGTTTGTACAATGGCATGTACGAGGGAAAACAGAAGACACAAAATAACATTCATACAAAGGCATTCAGGTGACACAAAAGCTCACTCATACAATCGTATATGAGAAGGAATGCAGATGACACGAAATCTCATAACTCATACAATGGCATGTACAAAGTCATACAGATGACAAAAGACCACCTTTCATAAAATGGCATATATTAAAGCATACAGATGACACAAAATCACATTCATACAAAGGCAGGAACTAAGGCATTCAGACAACACAAAATATATGCCAATTCTTGTACACAGAAACAGGTCAAACTGTCCTTCAAACATGCTGGCTTGACAATGGCTACACTAACTTAGAATCATTTATTGTAAATGTTTTAAACCCGTATTGATACAATTTAGATAATTTAGTAGATAGGCTGCTTGAATCGAGCCAGTTTAAAGTCAAGCAGGGCTGAATGAGATACAATATCCCCCCAGACAGACAAGAGATACTCTATAAAATAAGCTACCCCACAAGGAAATCAAACTCACCTCTTCTAAGTGCAATGGTGAAGAAACTAACCAGTAAGCACAACAAAAAACTGTATCACTTGGCAAAATTACCCCAAAAAAGTAGGATAAAAACTTCTTTTACAAAATTACTTAGGACATGTTCAGCAAAGATCTTCTTCGACACACACACAAAATCGATCTATCACACAGAGGTGAACAAACTTACCAGTGTGCAGCCGATGTCTTGCTGGATTTCCCTTTGCCTGTGCTGGACCCTCGTCTTTTCGCCAGGAACGACTGGACGATGCCTTTCACTAGACACAGAGTGGGAAACAGAAATAAGATAACTACAAGTACTTGATTACTTATTGTAAATATTTTAAACCCATACTATACTGATTCAATTTAAACTATTTAGGACTCCCTTGTCTGTGTATACTCAAAAGTTTTCCAAGGAACTTATCACCAGCAAGCTGTTCAAATACAGTGGAAACTGTGTAAGACGACCATCAAGGCGTCGGTGGCCAAGTGGTTAGGCTATCGGACTCGTAATCGTGAGGTTGCGGGGTCGGGGGTTCGAGCTGCGGGCCCGACGTTGTGTCCTTGGGAAAGACACTTTGCACAAAGTTTCCTCACTTCACCTAGGTGGAAATGGGTACCCGGTCATAGACAGCAAAAGATCTTGTCAGTATGTTAGTGTTTTAGCGCCTATAAATGGCTGCTTGCACTGTATGCTTCCCAGGAAGTTGAGTTTGTTTCAGAATGTTCACAAGTCTGCTGGGGTAATAGTAGATTGTGAAGCGCATACAGCTTGCTGTTGAGCGGGGATTTGCGCTATACAAATGTTATCTATTATTATGATTATCTATTGTGGAGGAGGAAAGTGTCCGTATCAGACAAGTGGAACCTGGAGAAGAGTCACGGAAAAGGATGTACAGAGTAGTAGGAAGACGTGGAGTGACATCAAGCGACTAGCCCAGGATAAGGAAAGGTGGAAAGTGTTCGTGGCCTATATCCTGATCCAGGGAGAGAAAGGCAATGACGATGATGACCAAGGGTGAGAAAAGCAATGATGATGATGATGATGATGATGAAGATGACGACAGACTGACTCACGTGTGTGGTGCAGCGCCGTGCCAATAGTCAGGTAGGAGACTGTGATGCTGACCATGATGAACACCTCCACCAAGATGGCGACCCACGTGAAGCTCGGGTGGTCACGCTGCAGCAGTTTGGTCAGTGGCAGGGTGGAGATCTCACCGTTAGCTTCCGCACTGTCGTCAGTAATTTTTAGTTTTAGTAAGAGTTTTACAGCCCTTGCAACACAAATAGGTCATACAAGAGTTGAATATTAGAATGGTTACTAAAGGTAACATTACATGCAACGAAAAGAACGGGGAGAGATAAGGACGATAGATGTTGGATAGGAAAGAAGAAAAAAATCACACCAGAACACCACTGCCGTAAGCTGACAAAACGCCTTTTTTTTCAAATTTTTGCACCAATGTCTTTTAATTTGCTAAATCGAAAGCTTGATCAGTTACCCTACTTGTGTGAAGAAAGAATATCAAGGTGAAACTCTGACTAGTTTATTTTTAATCAATTAGAATTCAAATTTCGTAAAAACGCCTTTTTAAAATGGTTATGCTGACCAAAAAATAAACAACCCTTTTTTTCTCGAGTTGCTTTTTATAGTCGTTTTGTCAGCTTTACGGCAGACCAGCCAACCAGCTTAACCACTTCACCAGAGTAAAGAAATTAATATCACCTCTATAGCGCCTGCTCCCTGATAACTCTAAGAGCTTAAAAATAAAATAAACTTGAAAAATTTCAAAGCAATTTAGATAATAAAGGAGGGTGGAAATCCCACTATTTTCTTCAGGTACAATGGCTTGTATGTGTCACAAATTACAACATTTCAGGTACTTCTTAACACTAGCAAGCATCAATAGATTTTAAAGAATTACATATCAAGGTAATTTTTAATATAACACTATTTGGTACATGGGTGATTGGCGGGTGCTTTGGTGTGGTTTCCTATCAAACATCTCTTGCCGTTATCTCACCTTCTTTTCTATGTACCTTACTCTTTAGTAACACCCCTTACCTTGAGAACTTATATCCTGACCTATTTGAGAGGTAAGTTCTATAAAACTCTAGGTGAGGACTTCTGGTAAGGTATACGCCTCCCTCTCAGAAGCAAAAATATGTAGAGAGCGTTCAATATTTACCTCAACTCAATTCTCAACAAAAACGACAAAACAAAGATTGATGTGACAAGAAAAAAAATATGTTAAAGGGAAACAACTGAAAATAATAACAAGGACATCATTGGGCTGATTATTTCCCTTACTTAAAGATTCTCGTAGATTACCATTATTAGACCAGTAAAATTTTCATTAAGAATGTTTTTAATAGACTGAGTTCTCATATAGAATATGATAGTAATACCTTTAGTTTTACCCAGTTCTCTCCTCTCTCCTTCTCATATACAAATACACACAAACACACACACACACTTTTACTCTCCCTCTCTCTCTCTCACACACACACACATACACTATTCCTATTACAAAAGCTACTACCTTTCCAGTGACAACTTTCCGTAGCATGTCTGCAAGCCTGAAAACATCTTGCCACTATCGTTGTCATAGCGACGTAGACTCAAGCCTGCTTCATTGGAGCAAGCCATTGCGATCGTCTGAGGGACAATGTCTAACACGGCCCAACACCTGTTGGAAAGATAGAGAAGTTGATAATGAACAAAACATGAATGAAAAAGTACGAATCATGGTGAGGAACAAAGCAAATCAACGCTCGAGTTGTATCTCACAAAAACAAAATTTTACAGGCGAAGGAAAAAACTTTGTCAATTCAACTAACAATGTTTGTTAAAAATAAAAGTCTGAATATTGCACTGGCGACGTTTATTGAGCTACATGTCTGAAAATCTGACATAAAATCAGAACAAGTTTGTTTTACATTGAGGGTTACTCCGCCATATGCCATTTTCAAAAGTGACATACATTGAAAAGTCGGGAAAAAGTAATTAAGAAATTTATATTCACATGAAGTGTTTTTGTCTGAATAAGTATCACAAATTAAAATTATTTTCAAATTACAGACAAGCACTTACACAGCCAACAGGTACATAATGGAACACGTACATAGCAAACAGATTTTCAGGTATCGAATTTTGTGTTGTATATTATATTCTTTGTAACAAAAACACACACAGAGCAAAATTCAAACATGAATTAAAAGATTTCCCTGTCCCGCAGATTTTGCTAAACACACGTTAGACTGTACTGTCACACAAAAGTATGGGAAAGGAATATTAAACTTAATCCTTTTTGTCTGAGATAGTAAAAGCATTATGACTACAAAACTTCCAACACATTTATTATCCCAACACATCACGTTACAATTCGTTTCACAATTTTAGCAACTTTGTAGCCTTTCCAAATATTGAGAAACATTTTCCAGAACTGCTCCTTTGAATTTGAAGTGAAATGTCTGAATTCAACATATGTAGATCCAGAAAGCATACTTCTAGGAGTAAAGCCTCTTTTTTCTTGATTGAGCATTGAGCTGATGGTTAAAGCAAGCATCACAATTTCAATACACATACAGTACGTCATCTTTTAAATATGGACAGCGCAATAATAAAATACAGGAAATGCATACAACACTAAAGAACACTTTTGTTTTATGTCAGAAGAAAGCCTAAGCACAGAGAGAGTGTATTTCCTGGAAAATTTGAGTAAGAGAGAAGCACATTGGTAAGTTTTACATCAGGCAACTAGAAAAACAGTCAAACAGGAACTTCTGACAGAAATAAAAGAAGTAGGTACTATCAGTAGCACCCTGTTTTTTTGTTTTAGTAGTGGTTTTACGGCGCTCGTAACTGCATAAGGTCATATGAGCGCCAGAAGATTAGAGGTGTTACAAGAGAGTAACAAACATAAAAAAAGAAGATGAGATAAAAACGATAGATGTTTGATAGGAAAGAAGAAGCAAACCACACCAGAGCACCCGCCAACCACCCACAGTAGCATCCGGCAACACTCTCATTCAAGGAAAAATTCATATCCAGGCATCATCCTCATAATGGTAACAGTCTTCAAGTCATAAGCAAAAAGCCTTGATTGGCAAACTTCCAGTTCAGAACAATTCATTCACATTTGCTGGATTAGGGTAAAGGTTTCCTTAGAGTTAACCCTAACCCTGGATTCCGGTAATAAGGGTTAGGATTAAGGTAAGGACTAACACTATCCTACCCAAACTTGTGTGTCACTTGGATTACACTACCTTCTTTCTACACTATCCTAGGTTTCCCCCCCCCCCCCCCCCCAATTAACAACCAACTACACCTGTCCTACATGGCAATTTGAACATTTGCTTCTTCCTTTCCAAAGAGTAATTATGTGTTTGTTCGTTTTTTCGAATAAAGAAAGCGCATCCACACAATAAAAGTCATATGGTGCTGAGAAAAAGTAAAACAGACAAGACAGACAGACAGAAACAACAAGGGGGAAAGTAAAAAAATATGACCTGGCAGTAGAGCTCTCCGACCACCCGCCCGAAAGTGGAAAGAACTAACACTGACAGCACAAATAAAGGAGTGACGAGACAGTGATTCAACAAAAATCCAGGGTGCCGACAATGCAGAGAAGAGCAAAGATTCTTTCTCCTAGCTGAGTGTGAATGAATGAATGAATCTTACCATAAGATGTTTAACAGAACACAAGTCCACAGGCCCAGCTGAACAGCCAGACGATACTTTGAGATCTGAAGTTCAAAATAAATTGCCGGAACTAAACAACAATACAGAAAATAGAAATAAAAATTGGGAAAAAAACCCAAATAATCTGAAAACATTATTTCAACACAAAAAGTTTTAGTTTTAGTAGAGGTTTTACAGCGCTCGCAACTGCATAAGGTCATATGAGCGCCAGAAGATCAGAGGTGTTACAAGAGAGTAACAAACATAAAAAAGAAGGAGGGGAGATAAGGACGATAGATGTTTGATAGGAAAGAAGAAGCAAAGGCAAGGAAAAACAAAACAAAAGTAGAACACAACACATACATTACATGTATTTTATCTATTATGACTCACCATGACAGAAACACCTTAAGGAAAGTGACAAAGAAATAAGACATGAGCATCACATGAAGGTCGATGATAAATGAAAAAAACAAACAAGTTTTTTCTTGGATTAAAATCATAGGTCAAAAGGCATAAACAATAAAACGAATGGGAAAAAGAAACTGCTATTGAACATGACAAGTAAACAGTAACATCTTGAACAACTATGAAAAGAACATTAAAAAAACCCTCAAACAAACAATCACACTAAACAAAACAACATCTAACACAAAGCTAAAAGAGACAAACTGTTGAATAAAACTGTTGTATCAAATAAATACAGAAAACATGATAGTAGGAGAATTCAGGAAACATGTATACTTTGTTGAATGTTCTTAAGAACTGTGAGCAGAGAGAGTGTCATGGTCAGTCTGGGTCAAGTGAGATTCAACTAGCTTTTCTTTAAAAAAAAAAAATTTTATTAAGAGTTTTAGAGCACTTGCAACACAATAAGGTCACATAAGTGCCGAAGATTAGAGGCGTTACAAGAGAGTAACAAACACAAAAAAGAAGGAGGGGAGATAAAGACGATAGATGTTTGATAGAAAAGAAGACGCAAACCATACCAGAGCACCCGCCAACCACCCACAATAAAACAAGCCAGGAGAAAACAAAGTATAATATAAATACAATCATTACAAACAGCAACAATCACTTCAAGTTTTCAAGTTGATTAAAAATTGATTGTTACTCACCCCTTTCAATATAGTGTTCGACTAATGAAGGCGCAGAACCTCCAACTGAAGATGACATCCAATAAAATATTGGGCAAAGCTATAAAAACTCTTATACAAGCTAAATCTAGAAATAGGTTTGGAACTTAACCTCTTCGCTGATGCGCTCGTAGAATTTACGGGCCTGAACCATGTAGCGCTGAGCCTATGGCCCGCAGAATTTACGGGACTGTGACAGAGGTTGTTTTAATACCAATTATAAGCGAAGTTAAAGCTAAAATCTTGTAATCATTAGTGGGGTACCTTCCCTTTATGTTTACCTCCATCCCCCCCCCCCCCCCAACCTCCCCCATTTGAAAGTGTCAGATTCAGATTTTAGTTTGAAGAGAAAATTAGGTCTAGATCTAGATCTAACACATCAACCACACAAAAATGATTTAGCCTACTGGCAGTAAACACAGATGGGCTTACATGTATATGGATTGTACGAGCGTTTTATAAGGTAACTTTATCAGCAAACACTTGCACAACATGTATTCCCACTTTTTTGGTCTCAGTTTATCATTACTCGAATGTGTGTTGTTTATGTTGTTTGATGGTGTTGTTCTTTCACATCATGTTACTAACTCCAACTGTTCTCCATCTATCTCTCAATATTTCCTTCGAACTGAAAATGTTTAATGTGTCCCGCGCACTCATATGACCTTATGCAGTTGCGAGCACCGTAAAACACTTACCAAAAAAAAAATCTCTCAATGAAATTCCCCTGAAATTATATCCATAGAAATGTGGTTTAATGCAAAATGTATAGGCAGAAATTCATGAGAAAAGATTAATGAATTAAAAAATTATGGGAGGTACAGTGGGGTCACTCCTGAGCAGCCTGGGTTCATGGGACCCCCCCCCCCCCCAGAACAGGGGCCCATTTGCCTGCAGATTTGAAGGGGTTAATCACAAACAAAAAGTGCACAATCATACAGAGGTAACAGTAACCTATCAAAGGTACAGCTGAAATCCTGGAATACAGGATCAAAAGAAAAGACAAAGAGCCTTACCGAGTTCTTTTTGAAAGGCACTTTCTCAAATGTGTACGGCATAGTGTTACATACACCACCTGTGAACAGAATCAATAGGATTACAGTCAAAACTGTCTAAGACTTCCATCCATAGTCAAGGAGAAAAGTGGTTGTTTTACACAAGGGGCCATCTTACACAGCATCATTATAATGTGAAAAATACACAAGGGGGAAATGAGAAGTGGCTGTTTGTACAGGTGATTGTCATATGTCATGCAGGTGGCCAGTAAAGCGGGTTCAAAAGAATAACAGGAACTGAAAGATAAAGACACCGACAATGCTTTTCATACAGTTGTATAAAGAACAAAATTTCTAAAGTGTAATAACAGAAAATAATGCGGCGTAATTTTCATATTTTAAATAAATCGGCATGTTCAATTGAAAGTCTTATGCTATTACTTCTCCATTGTTGGGCTCGATTCTGGCTACATATCACGAGCATAATAAAGGGTGGGGGGGGGGGGGGGTTGTATACTTTTTAATCAAATTTTTCAAAGGAAAAATCCCTTGTATTGATTACGAGCATATATGGTACTAACATATTAACCAGCAACTTACCCAGAGCTACTGTGCCCATTAAGAAAGGGGCTCCAATGTAGGAAAAGTCATTGCTGATCTCCTCTGCTACTGTAAGTCCTACATAAAATGTGACCATGGCCTGTAGACAAAGATAACAATTTTTTTTTTACCTGAGTTCATTATTAAAGAAATGAGATTTAAGACTATAGAGACACAATACTTATAATTAACTGTCCGAACAAAGCAAGACACCCAAAAAAATAAAAATTGTTGGACCATAAAGAAGTAAGGACTTCCAGTGGTGCCCACCAACCACTTGCAAAAAGTGAGTTTAAATTTACATAAAAGAGAGATAAACATGTTTCTGAATCCCAGTTCTCACCTAAAAAAAAACAACAACCCGACTGAAACAATCAAGAAACTCATTCAAGTCACAAATTACGCTCTACCGTATGGAAATATAATTTCTAAAAGAGAAACAACTGTATCATCACTACTTTTGCGGGGTATAACTTCATACACCTGGTAGTAAACGGGTAACCGCTACTTCAACGGAATATCAAGCATTATATTATTTATCCTAGATGTGGAAAAACTCCTCTTCCACACCCACTTTACTGATTGGAAGTCGTCAAAGTCATTGACAAATAAAGAGGCAGGTATTGCCTTGTTGTTTAAAAGGAGATGGTGGGTGGTTGGCCGGTGCTCTGGTGTGGTTTGCTCCTTCTTTCCTATCACACATCTATCGTCCTTATTTCCCCTTCTTCTTTTTTATGTATGTTGCTCTCTTGTAACACCTCTAATCTTCTGGCGCTCATATGACCTTATGCAGTTGCGAGCGCCGCTGTAAAACCCTCTACTAAAACTTTAAAAAACTAAAAGGAGATGGCAGGCCAAAGGAATTTATCAGGAATAGATTAATGCAATAGTAACCTTGGAAAGAAATAGAGCAGTGCTTGCCAGATGATAGTTTTAGTAAGATTTTAACGGCATTTGTAATACAATAAGGTCACACAAGTGCTGAAGATTAGAGGTATTACAAGAGAGTAAAAAGCACAAAAAAGGAGGAGGAGAGATAAGGATAATAGATGTTTGATAAGAAAAAAGTAGCACACCATACCAGAGCACCCGCCAACCACCCACAGTGGGAACATTTGTTTACTTTGGTGGGTAGTGGGGATGACTTGGGAAGTAGCAGGTGTTATTTTATGTCCAGCCTGTAAATACATACAGGTGAACAGTACAAAAAATTGTAACCACATAACAGTGGCAAACGTTGGCTATAAAAAGGTTGACAGGCACTAGAGTAGAGGGATCACACCACACAGGGCATCCACCAGCAGCCCGCAGTCAGAAACATCATCAGCAAAAACGAGTACAACATCAACAATTACAACAACACCAATGACCGCATAAAAAAAAACAACAAAAAAAAATGACTGCAACACCAAACACTGCAACAATAACAACTCTAACATGGATGAAAACAATGTGAACAACGACAAAACAAAAACAACATCAGCAACCACAACAACACAACCACTACTACCAGCAACAACAATAAGAGCAACACTAACATCAGCACCACAAACACCACCACCACCACCACCACCGCCAACAACAACAACAACAACTCCACCTACCGTGCCCAACAACAGAGAGCCTTTGACGAAGGTCAGGACTGAGACCACTGGCTGTATAAGGCTCAGGGCAAACACAATAGCCGTGGTGAGTACCCAGACAAACACAGGGATCACATAGAAGTGGCTGTGTGGACAGAGAAAAAAAATAACATGGCATGGTATTAAAGAGGAATCACGGTAGCACCCTTGTTATTTCATTTTTCTTTTCATTTTGAACAGCATGGCATGGTATAAAAAAGGAATGACAGTAGCACCCTTGTTATTTCATTTTTCTTTTAATTTTGAACATTAAAAAAAATTAAAGTGATATAACATACAGGTATCTTTATTTCTATTCAAAATAGATGGCTGAAAATAAAGCAAATGGACAGACTTAAGAGTATACAATAAATCTATCAGCTCAAAAATTGAAGAGTGCCAAATTCCGCCACGTCGTGACACATACAGTAATGAACTTACTCAATTCCAATGAGCTGTGCAAAAGCTTCACTCCCGGCTAAGGCGTAGCAAACAAGGAGAGCAATGCTGAAGTGAACAAGATGGAAGAACAAAGACACCATTAAGAATGTATCATCAATTTTTCCAGCCAACTGTCATTGAATGCAAGGCTTTAATAAAACGGAAGTAATTTTATTTAAGTTTCATCAAACCTCTGTCACATTATCTTTATCAATGCATGCACAAAAAGTATTCACAACTTCTTTTATAAACAGTGAAACCCAAATTAAATTTTATGATTAAATTATTTTCTATCCGGAAACAAAATCTTTTTATTTTAATATGCAATACAAATAGAAATATTCTGACCTTCAGAAACCAGCACTAGTTCAAAACTCTTTTAAATAAGTAAAATCAGGTTGCTCACTTTGTCACCCACTAATAAATCAGAGTATAAAATGTAACCATGAGAAAAACCATTACAGGACACAAACAGGAGATCAGGGATAGAAACAATACAATAGAAACAATTTCACAACAGTCCTTACGCACTAGTATAAATTAGACCAGATCTCAGACCATATTTTAAATAATGCTATTGAATAAAATGAACAAGTTAAAAAAGAGAACATGCCTCCCCCCCCCCTCCCGAAAACAAAAAACCCAAGACAAAAAAACCCCCCAAAAAAACCCCAGTTTTTTAAAAATTGGATACTTTTTTAACTAGGATAATTAGAAACTACGAGATAGGTTCATGGCTCAAAACCTATTAATAAAAAAGAAAAGAACAGAAAACAGACTTTTGGTGAGGCAACAAAAATTAAAAAATTAAGGAACTCACAATTGCAAGATGATAAGCATATCAAAAACCTGCTGCAAGCCGCAACCCAGGAACAGTTTGCCCAGAAGGTGGAGGTTCGGAGGCTGGACCAGTGGGACCTCTCGGATGTGCTGCATCTTTCCCTTCATGATGGCACCTGTGAATTGCACTGAAAGTGTGACAAGTTTCAAACCCTGGGCTGAAAATCAAACCACAGAGGATTTAAATAATTTCAAAGTCAGCACATGGACAAACAACCCTAGTTTTAAGTCCTGGATAAAGAGTCTTCACTCAATATGAGTAGTGTCAGGAGAGGAGTTTTCTTTCCTCTGAATTCACCATCATATTTATCAAATCTGTTAAGACTGTGCATTCCAACTCGCAGTTTAAGGTCATCAGCTTACAAAAAGAAATTTATTTTACCATCTATGAAACTTAAAACTATGGGTGAAAGGGCATTTGAATACCAAGGCCCCAAGATCTGGAATGCTTTACCAAGTACTTTGAGAGAAATCAAATCTTTTGATTCATTCAAATGTCAGCAGAAGTTGTTTCTGTTTTTAAATTAATAAGATTAATATTTGGAATAATTTTCTTTAGTCAGAACACGTTTTATGTTACTGTTGTATGTTGTACTGTATTGTAAAGTGCTCAGAGCCTGTGTACTTTATTCGGGGTTGAGTGCTATATAAATGTCATTTATTATTATCATTATTCGACCGAAGCCGATTATACAAAAAAGGAAAATTCTAGATTCAGCTCAAAATAGCTAAATATTATTAATTTTGTTTTACCAAGGCGCAAAGCTTTCATCAGGAAACCCATTTTAAAAAATATCTTCCTCTGACGATTAAAAATGCAAATGAGTTCCGCACACTACAAACAAAGGCAGGACAAATGGTGGAAAGGGTTGAATGACTTCAGCAAAAAAACAATGGGTATTTCCCCTTGGCCTGAGAGGTAAAACAGATGGTATCAGCCTGTTAAACGGGCAATTGTAAATTCAAATGAGCTTTTGTAGAGATGGGATGCACATCAATGTGTTTGGGCTAACATATACATGATAAAAGCAATACAAAAGAGACTGACTGTTGAACTGTGGTTTATGGCGATTATGTACAATGGCAGATATATTGTGTGTGAGAGATATAAAACACAGGTGGTTGGAGAGCGCTGCTGGTGGTAGGTCCTCCTTTTCTTTCCCTTTGTTGTTTCTATTTGTCATGCAAGAGAAACTAAGCGAGCAAGTGAGGACAAAAATCGTACCACAGTCCCAATAAATGAGTGAAACATTCGGTTAGGCTAGGCAATTGAAAAGTACATTAACCGAGCTCATTATAAAAGTTCTAGGTAAGTTAGCGCCAAAGAACCACGAGGAGGAACAGAATGAAAAGGTGGCAAAAGAAGTGAATGGCATGGCACAGTCGTTATTGATGTTGAAGTGTCGTTTAAGTAAGACCAATCAGCACAATGAAGTCACATTTAATTCAGAACAGACTTTAAAATTGTAACACTAAAAGAACTGAACAAAACAGACCACAATAGAGACAACTGCCCTCAACAATCCTTTCATTCCTCTACATATATTTCTACAGGGTTGCTGTATCCCATTGAACTTGGATTGGCTCAGACAATTTGTTTTGAATTTGTTCCGTAAAGAGATGCACACCAACATGATATTACAATGATAATGATCAATTATCACAGGAAAATATTATGACAGACAGAAACAAAAGAGGAAATAAAGATGCAAAATCTACACAAAAAAACCCCTCACCCTCCAACCATCCACAAAAAGGAAGGAACTACAAAAAGATTTTGTTGACCAGCTAGCTATAAAATGTAGCCTACTTAGCCTAAAATTTTGGAAAAAATCTTTTATTACAGACTCTTAATCTGTGATATCAGTTGCGTGAGCTGTAGAAATTCAAATTCCACATGTTGAAAAAATAAAATCAAGAAAAAATACACAATTTTGGGGCAACTGTTAAAAGAATGAAACTGGTTTTTTCGCTCCCAATATTTTGTTTTCTGCAACTTGTACATTTTAACAGCTTTCCAATGATTTGCAGAGAGAGACAAGGAGGCGCACTTTAACAGGGGCGGCCTTCAGTTACCCATCACAACAACACAAGCCCATGGGCCATCCCTCACCATTGGTAAGTTCATCTCCATCATCACTCTCGAGGTCAATGTCCTCTTCTAACATGGTGTTCAGTGGCACAGATTCCTCCTGTGTTCACACATAGAGAATCAGAAAGAAAAAAAAGAACTGCTTTGCGTGTTTGCTCGCTGTGCTTTTGTTGGTTGTATTCTTTTGTTGTTATTGCTACTGGGATTTTTCAGGTTTTGTCAGTTGTTGTTGTTGTTTTTATATGATTGTGTGTCTGTGTGTGTGTGTGTGTGTGTGCATGTGTGAGAGTGTGGAGTGGAATGTAGTAGCTGGGGGAAATTGTTCCTTTATTTGTTTCTTTTTATAGAAGTTTCAACAAGCCAGGACATAAACGACCATATAAGAACACCAATCAACGACACACTTGTCAAAAAAAAGCACAGCGACCATAAAATATATTACAGGTAGAGATAGGCCAGCAAGTGATAGAAGATATAAAAGTAATCACGTCATAACATGAAACACAGGAATAAAATATGACATTTACATACTAGATATAAATGACAGCTTAAAAATTAAAATATGTTTCTCTGTAAATAGATAGTTACCTTAACAAACATGCACCAAAAAAATAATGATCATTCAGTGCTGGAAACAATCAGAGCTACGGCATTAATCCACCTATATTGGGAGATAAACATACATTTTTACATTTCCCTCATTTACGTAATTACGTTCCCACCGCAACGTCTAAACCCGGGAACTCAAATTCTAATTACCCGGGGTTGCTAGAGGTATAGCCTGGGTGAGCCTAAGCCACATCAAGTATTACACACACACACACACACACACACACACACACACACACACACACACACACACACACACACACATTTTTCAAAAAGTTTCAATTATTTTTCTATAATCTTCTCAATTTTTATTAATAGCAGTTTAGGGCAAGAAGGTTCTTCAGAACACAGGCATCTCTTACATACTCCTTGCTGGGAGTCAGAGACCTGGCAGTACTTCCTCTTATATAGTACAGCTCAGCCACATTTTGTTTCAGGGAGGGCTGCACTTAAGCTAAACTTTGTGTCACAAAAGGGCTGCAAAATAGTGTCCTGAAGGCCTCAAAGGGCCTGTAGACTGCGAGTACAAGATTCTTGGTTTAAATCCTATGAACCATGTTATCCTGAGCTTTACAGTAGGACCTGTGCACTTAACCCACATGGGATGACTGTTATCTTAAGCAACCACACACTGCATTCGGAACCCAGAGGAGTAAAAGTAGAGCACACTCAAGTGTTTGCTCATGTCCATAGGAAGGAAGGGCGATACATTAAACTGATATTATATTTTCATTTATTCACCTGCATCAGACAGAGACAGAAAAATGTCCCGTTTCATTGTCCACATTGGAGAAAAAACAAACTCAAATCAATCCTGACAGGGTGCAACTTAGGACAGAGTGTGAACAAGCAAAAAGAGTGTTTAGTGATAGAAAACCGTAGTCTTGCACCTCCACAAAAAGTCAGAACCGGTGGAAACTCCGAAGGGAAAGTTTTAAAAATGTTTAAAACCCCAACCAACATCATCCACAATAAAACCCAAAACTCCTTTCCTCCTCTTTCCAAATGACAAACATTTTAATGGGCTTTATAGCGGGCAAAGCCTTTAACTACCTCTAGTTTGGACGTCAGAAGGGAAACGTTTCCTTTTTCTTAACTTTCATCTGCCTCAGATTAAGAAGACCACTTCTCTAAGATGACCGCTTTTTATCTCGACACCACACAGTCATCTTTGACAGGTTGGACAACATAAAGTTTTAATTTTCTGAGACTGGACTGACAGCAGAAAACTCTATCTTGACTGCTTGCTATACAACATTTAGAAAAAAAGACATACGATGGAGTCTTACACTGAGCAGTCGATCTGTCTAGACCTACCCTTTGCTCAACATGTTGAGCTGCCACTGCCCGTTGTAGGAGATCCACAAAAAAGTGGACCAAGAGGGACTGTAATACAAGTCAGAAAAATTGGTTAGTTAACTCTTTTCGGATGTATTGTCGATATAATGGTGACTTCTGGGGAACACATTTGGATGCATCTCCAATATATCCGCAATTTGAACTGGATCCAAAGTTTGTTTCATCATTTTTCCATCCTTCTGCTTTTATAAAATCATTGAACATTAACATTGAATAACCTTTCCAATAATATATATCTGCAACTATAACATTCACTACCATTTCTGTAAAGGTCGTTTTATCCCCCAAACTCTCAAAATGATTCATGAGGTCACACATTAATTGCATCCAAATGGTTTTCAAATGCCAAATTAAATTTTTAAATTACATACTGAATGAGTTAAGCTACAGCAATAGATGTTGGCGTATTTCTGTCATTGTTTCTGCATGATCTGAGCACCCAACAACACACAGATAGGTCCAGGGCATTTGGTTAGCTCAGTTGGTACATGCTGGACTACGGAACGGATGGCCTTGGTTCAAATCCCAGATTGGGTGCTCTTGAGCTCAGGTTGCTTTGTGGAGTTCTCAAGGCTTTCAACCCATTTGGCTCAGTCCTATCGGAGACATATGTTAAATTCAGAGGTCCCACCTCTTAGATAACCTAATAGTGTTCATAGAGAAATTAAACCCATATGCTTGACAGATAATTCAATTTTAGTTTTCGTATGAGTTTTACAGCACTTGCAACACAAATAAGTGCTGAAGATTAAAGTTGTTACTAGAGAGGAATATACACAGAAAAGAAAGAATGATAAGGATGACAGATGTTAGATAGGAAAGAAGGAGTAAACTACACAAGAATAATCATCAAATACCCATGGTCCTTTCAAAGTTGAGGATACTGTTGCTAGTCTAGCATATTATATAATATAAGTAGATCAAATTAGACCAATACAACATATGAGCATAATCCTCTCAAGCCTCCTTCCATTTCATTCTCTTTATAGGTATTCTCCATTTTAAAAACTTAAAAACCCAACAAAAATAAAAAGCAGGGGCTTTTTCCAACCAATATAAGAACAATCTCTATAAAAAGGAATATTAAAACTGGGGGCCTCTCATGGTCCAGAGGTACGGCGTTTGCCTCTCATTCAATAGGTCCTGGGTTCGAAACCTGACAGCCGCAGAAAATTTTCTCTTTTCACCTCTTTCCTGCTCTCTAACCATGTTCTTCTTTTCTACTGCTACTCTTTGGCTCTATCTTACTGCTGTCTTTCAGCCACACCCCTGATCTTAGGGTAAGTAAGATCTAACGCCTAGTCTTCTTGGATAAAGTCGAAAAATCTCAGAGGTCATGTGTGCAACTTGCACACGTTAAAGATCCCTTGGTGATCCTGAGGTTGATAAAAGTAGGTTTCGGCCACCACCCAGGCAAAAATCCAAAATGAATTCCTCCCAAGCTGAAGCTGTTGAACGTGCCCCGCACGTTCATATGACCTTATGCAGTTACGAGCGCAGTAAAACCTTTACCAAAAAATCTTCTTTTTTTTTAAACCTAAAGCTGTTGCACACCTAATGAACATTCATTACATAAAAATTCTCATTATCACAGCTGCTTATAAATGTGACTCCCACACCAGCATGAGCCTAACACATTGCTGAAAGAACATCAGGGTGAACTAGTACGTACACAAAACTGACAGGACAAGAAAACTAGCATACGTTTTTTTTCCGTTCATGTTTTTTTTTTTTTCATAGTAGAGGGTTTTACGGCACTCGCAACTGCATAAGGTCACATGAGCACCATCGTTCATGGTCATTTGTTTATCAGTCTGTCTATGCGCATGTGTGTTTTTTGTGCATATATTTGTCTGCTTGCGAATCATGTCCTTGTCGGTATGTGAGTGCGAGTCTGAGCAGTTGAATGAGGTTGTTTCTGTTAATGTACATAACATGTCCATCAGTATGTATTAGTAGACAGAGCTTATTTGTTTGATGGCGATGAGTGTGTATGTGTGTGTGTGGGGGGGGGAATGGACATTACCTGTACAACAGCATCAAGGATGAATGTGATGAGGAAAGGGTACAGGCCTGAGTTCACAAGTGTGACTGGTAAGCCTGAATAGAATAAGAATTAAAAATGGCATAACAATAAACAGGTCTTTAGTACCGGGCAAATAATTCACTTTTGTTTGTTTGTTGAAAAGTACATAGCTATAAAGGTTATTTAATTCATTAAATGGAGGGAAAACATTTGAGTTTTAGTTACTTTTGGTTGCAGTAAAGTTTTTCGGCACTCGCAATTGTAAAAAGTCATAGGAGTGCCAAGGGGTGGATATCAACAGAGAAGTCCAAACGGGGAATCAGGCTTACTCCGTTCACCCCTCTAGCCTCAACAGCACAAAGTCTGCTTCGACTATTAAGGCACCCCGGAAAAAGCATTTCACAAGAGAGTGACAAACATACAAAAGAAGTAGAGGAAAAAAAGACGATAGTAAGGATGAGGAAAGAAAAAGCAGCCGCTCCCCTAATGTTGTTGCGGCACAGTATGAGCATGACATTGATAAATCAGCCCATTTACAATTCTACTGTGCATTAAAACATGTTAATATCCCCCCTTTGGGAATGGCCTAAATACACTTCAGTCAGTAGCACTGCACTGGGGAGATTCAACAAGTTTACAAATGGAATAAGTTCATATAAAATCTAGTTTCAGGTTCAACAGTTTGTATATCTAGGAATAAATAAGTGCATATGATGCCAATAAATGTTACACAGAAATAAAACGACGAATTGCAATGGCTAAAGATATCTTCAACAAAATTAGCCCGATCCTGAAATAATTTGACAGATAGAAACAATAAATGGAAAGAAAAGAAATAGGTTCTAACAGTGACAACCCACAACTGCCCACAAACAATATAAAAACTTGGACAGAAATAGAAAAAAAAAGAAGAAGGACCCCAGGGCACCACCACCTTCATCCCAGACCAAATGAAACAGTATTAAATAACATGTAACCATGATAATTCCTGTTTGTGTTTTAAAAACATGCATGGATGGGAAAAAAAAGATAACAGACAGATGGGCAATGATAAATCTCTGATTTAACACACACGTGACTCAGTGATAATCATTCACCTCAGGATTAATGGCAAGTAAATCATGATTAATTGCAGGTAAATCATTGATAGACATACAGCCTGTGACAAAGCGAATAAAACTCAATTAACCATACAGGATGACTCACACTCACAGGACATTCAAGTTGTGCACTCTTAGCTTTAAGTCTGAGCTCGGCTTCTTATGTTTCCAAATTCTATTGAGCTAGTTGAAGGCTCTCAGGGTCTTATCAACACAAATCTTTATTTGTTTCTTGGTGCAACCATCAGATGGCTCAATAAAAACCATTTAGCACAAAATGACAAATTATGAAGAGAGTCGATATGGTGGTGCTGAATGGTCAAAGCAACAACAATAAGAAATTCGTCAAATTATAGTGTTTCTACATAGGATGCCCAGCTCAGCCAACTGGCGTCTGTGGTATAGCATTTAGGCTCTTCATCATCACACACAGAAGACATGAGTTCCATTCTCAAGTCGGGAGAATCTTTATTGAGTATCTCAATTTTTCCCTCTGTGACGTTGTATCCCTCGCAGCCTTGGTTGGCCCTGACAAGCAGTGTCAAAGCCCATCTCCTAAATGATCTAAACTATCTTGACGTGGTGGGCATAAAAAAAAAACTACATTAAAATGGTCGGTTATCTTTTGTTTTAACGTTTAGTCAGAGGAGATCCTGCTTAATAAGTTGACAAAGTTAAAATGGGCCCACATCAATAGCTCATAGATTCCAAACACAAAACATAGATAAAGGAAAAGAAATCAGCCTTTATCTCAGAGTAATCAGTATCATGCACTCTGTTTTTTCTCTTTGCAGATTGAGGATGCATCGAAAATCAAAATACAATGAATTATTTTTATTTAAAAGCTTTGATTAGAAAAAAACTATTAATTTGCTGGGGGGGGGGGGCTCTCGTAGCCTAAAGGTCAAGGTGTCTGCCTCTCATTCAAAGGTCCTTGGTTTGAATCCGGGCAGCGACTGAAACATTTTCTTCTCTAAAATTGTCTCCTTTCACCCCATTTCCTGTTCTTTTCCAATGTTCTGTCGTCTGCTTTCGTCTCCACTTTCAGCCCCCACCCCCTCACCTCGGCTCTGGACTCTTTCTGAGGCCTTTCTACGGCTACTCCTTAGCTCCTTCTTACTGTCTTTTAGCCACACCCCTGATCTTCTGGTAGGAAAGATCTACACCTTGCCTTCTCGGACAAGGGTTAAAAATCTCTAGGTCCCGTGTGCAAGTTGCGCATGTTCAAGATCCCTTGATGGTCTAAAATCGATAAGAGTAGGCTTCGGCCGCCACCGGGGCAAAATTCTAAATTTCCTACCAACTGAAAATATTTGATGTTTCTGGCACGCTCATATGACATTATGCAGTTACGAGCGCTATAAAACCCTTACCATCAATTTGCTGGCAGTCATCACAATAATATGACTTCTTCTCTGTTTTTGAAGTGTAATGTACAGCTAAATATTTTTGCTTTAAGAATCTGCTAAATCTGATAACCTGAAACATAAAGCGGAAACTACTGAAACATAAAAGTTGATTACAAGCCTCGAAAATGTCGGTTTTTTTAGAGCATCCAGGCAAAGGAATGGATGGAAAACCATGAACACTGATGTCTGTTGCAGATCTAGCACTTAATGATGATTTGAAATCTTTTTTATAGTCAGTGCCATTAAACAGTTTGTTTCACTGATCATCAAGTCATGAACCCACAGCAGCCGAAGTGCACAAATAGACGACAGTTAAATGATATTTTCAAAGGGATTATTATTACTATGGTTTTAACAAACTTGTTTTTGAATAATTATCAGTAGCATATGTGATGCACTGGAACTTCATGGAAAGCTCAGGTCTTGTTGGTGTACACAACTGCATGGAACCTAAATACTTTATAGAGTCACAGAAACATAAATATCTATATCTTGGGCACCCGCGGCAAATTGTCAATTCCTAAAGAAACACAATATCACTGACAACAATGGGCTACTTCTTCGGATAAAAGAAGAAAATCTAACCAAAAACTTAAAACTAAGGAGACCAACTAAGTACAGTCGAAATTGTCCAAGACAGCCACCTCTTATTCTTATTGAGGAGCAAAAGTGATCGTCTTAGTCAGGTGGACTTTCCGAACAGTGTCATTTTAACACAGCACAAAAGCACAAGAGGGGAACTGGGAAGTGGTCGTTTGCGCAGGTGATAGTTTTGGACACATAGCTGTAAGAGCAAGTTCAACTGAGCTTCAAGCAGCAGGAGTCGGTGGCCTAGTGGTTAGGCTCTCGAACTCGCAACCGCAAGGTCGGGGGTTCGAATCTCATCAGGGGCCCGACGTTGTGTCCTTGAGAAAGGCACTTTACAAGAATTTTCCTCACTTCACCCAGGTAGGAATGGGTACCCGGCTATAGACAGCCAAAGATCTTGTCAGTTCGTTAGTCTCTGAGCGCTTAATCAGCAGCTTGCACTGTATGCTTCCCTGGAAGCTGAGAATGTTTCGGAGTGTTCTATGGTCTGCTGGGGTAATAATATAGTGTAAAGCGCATAGAGACTGCTGTTGAGAGGGGATATGCACTATACAAATGCTATTTATTATTATTATTATTATGATACACGTGTGAACCTTAAATAACACACCGAGTAGTAATTAAATCAATAAGGATTTATATATATATATATATATATAAAATAAAGCTCAGCTTCTAATGGTGAACTTCTGAGCTGCAGTTGATATAGATTGGGTGAAGATACTACAGTGGAATCCACTTCAACCTATGTTTGCGGGGCCGCTGGATTTTCTTTGGTTTAGAGAGATAGTTTGAATGAGAAAGAAAAATCAGGGATTTTACTTTATTTCAGTTTACTGACTGCTTTTGGACTGACACTATGCTCGGTTTAAGCAGATTCTAATGCATTTGTATTTCAGTTCTAAGAATTATCTTTTAATAAAAAATCTAAAAATGAATTCTTATACAGCTTCCTCATCTTCTCACCTAATATTCCTGTTCCCAGAATGGTAGCAATTGTCACAAAATCTGCCGAGAAAAAAAAAAAAAGAAAGAAACATATCATTAATGTTGGCAGACAATAAATATATGGCAGTAGTTCATGCCACCATACAAAACAACTGAAATGTGAAGCCAAGGACAGATAACATGAACATGGAAAACTCAAAATCATGGAGAGCTTGTACAGTTTGCTATCCCGTGACTAATAAACGATATCTTTAATTTTTCTTTATCAGTTTATCCAAATTATGAATGTGTCCAACACATTTGCAATCCCCGACAAGTTTGATTATAATCTGTGCTCAACTGTATTCGAAACTTATTCTACCTTTCCCTTCTCATCAAAATTTTGAGCCAATTTTTGCCAATCTGTCAGAATCTGTCTACCTATCTACTTACCGACTTAATAGTCTATCTTTATCTCTCTCTCTCTCTCAGATCGCTGTCTCTGTCTCTTGCACTCTCTTTCTCCTTTCCCCTCCTTTCTCAGTATTCTTTTCCTATTACTAATAAGAAATTGATTAACACCTATGCGTACGCACACACACATCTACAAACACACATGTAAACATAAACACGGTACACATGAGTGTGTGTTAAAAAAATATGAACATTTCATTTTCCAACATCTCTATAGTTCATTCACTTGCAATTTCATATTACTCTTATACGAAAAAATCTCCATTCAATATTTATGATATTTCTACAATGAGACTCCGTGAACCAGGAGGCCACAAAAATATCTCCAAGGTAGTTCTGTCAATATTTACTCAAATCAATAAAAGACTAGTGGCTACACTACCAGACAGTCACCAGCTTGAGTTACACTGAAAAACACCTGTTACCATTGTTACCATAAACACTTAAGTGTTGCTGAAAATAAGAGTCCGGACAGCTGTTGACCAACCATCTCAGCCATCTGCTATCTGCACATTTTACTTTTATGAGAAAATATTAAAACAAGCATGCCTCAGTTAAATAAAACGCATTGCTACTTAACTGAAGATTGGAGCACAAAGAAATAGAACTATTGCAGTAAAAAAAATTGCTGGCATGATAGATAAAAAGGTACTCTAATGAACTGAGGTTGAACAAAATGAAATATGTTGATCCAAGTACAGATTAAATTTAGACCTAAATATCTACTACTCTATTTCAATTCAAATGTGAAACCAGTCCTGTTGCATGCATGTGCGACATGGAAAGCATCACTGACTTGCATAAAGAGGACCCAAGCTTTCTTCAACAAGTGTCTAAAAATGTTACTGAGGATCAAATGGACAGACAGGGTCACCAACAAGAAAGTGAGAAGGAAAATAAGACAAATCCCAGTCAGAGATGAGGCAGGAAGAAGGCGGTGGCGTACGGATTGGACATACTCTCAGGAAGTCAGGCAGCTGCATAACAAAAAAGTGTTGGACTGGAATCCACAGGGTAAAAGATCAAGGGAAAGACGGTGTGGAACTTGGAAAAGAATCACAGAAATTGATGTTCAGAAAAGTGGTAAGACATGGAATAACATCAAGAGGCGAGCCCAGGATAGAGAAAGGTGGAAAGTATTTGTCCATGGCCTATACCCTGGTGCAGGATGAGAAAGCAATGATGATGATGATATACTATTCTAGATTCGATTTATCTGGATCTAGATCCTAGATCTGCATTCAGTATGAGGAAATAGTATGTGTCAGACATATGTGAGGCAGCGTGGTGAAATCAGGCGCTAACCAAAATAATGAAATCGGAGAAACAGGCATTTTTTCTCCCAGTTTGGAAATTTGTATCTATTTCTTATTTTTTGGCTTAACCTCTTTTATGTCCACGTGAATTTTACTGAAAAACATTGATTAAAGGCACAAAATATGTCATTTTTCAGTTTTAAAAGACTCTTTAGCTATATGACTTATAAAACTTGGGGGTCATTTTCTCAGTAATTTCACCACCAAAACCAGGCAATCTCACCTTCTTCAATCGCAAATATCTTGAGTTCTTTTCTAGATAAATGGATATTTATTTCATTGGAAGAAAGGCAAATAAACCAACTTTCAGATTATACCAATACACGTAACTCCACATGCCCTAAATAGACGAGCTCCTGATTCAACCGTGTCGTGACACATATGTATCCGTAAAATTCTAGTAAACAGGAATAATGAAAAATACGAGATAGCTACTGAAGAAAATCAAGGAAAATATCTGTGATGATATATCAATCAGAATTTAAATCATTGTCATCATGAAAAGCACCCAGTTTGAATAAGACTAAGAGGGCTGAAGGAAAGACACTGCGTGCGCCTTGTTGAGTGTGGAAGCAAGAAAAAGGAAAAGGGCCATGCTGATCAGTTTATGACCGAAAAAAAAAGGTCTAGCATCAGATCACTGTCAGGACAAGGCTACAAATACTGGGCATAGCATGCCACGCACCCCTCATGCGTAATTACTTCTCCATCCACGCCTTCATGTTCAAACAACCCAAGGCTCCCCATTACGCGCAGATGTGCGTATATTATGCATTAAATCTGCAGATTACCCCCTCTAAGTTTTGGAGGTGCATGAGAGTTACTCTTTAAAATTTCATTTCGGAGGTTTGCATACCCTTTTAAACGTAGGTGGTATACGTCTAGAAAGCATCATTTTCCCCGTTCTCTATCCCAAAGCCGAGTCAATGATTCGACAATACACCCACACACATACAAGCAAGCAGTCACCTTTTGTCTGTGCCAGAAGCAGTCGCCCTACTCAAGCATGAGGCATTTTTATTTGATGAAAAGGAAGTGATCCAGGAGGCTTGTGAAATTTTCATGAAGGAAAAATATCTGAAGTCTGTAAAGACTGGAATGTGAACCCTGGGGTGGCTTTGAAGAATAATGAATCAGTTTATTTTCTTTGTGTATTACGGTCAGAATTGACCCCTTTTGGTTTGTCAACTTTACTCCATTTTTTATTGGTCGAACAACCACCACCCTCATTTATTTCTTGTTGATACAATGAAACCTCACAGTTAATTAAAAATCGTTAGCATTCAGTCATTGTCATGGTCACTCTGTGTGTGACTGTGTGAATATGCGCGTGAGTTAAATGTTTACATGCAAAAATTCTTACAGTAAAATTAGAAGATAATTGACTTTTGAGGACTATTATGTCAGACATGAACAAAAAAACCAACAACCCTTTAAGTTTCTACAAAAGGGTTTAAATACCCCTTAAGATAGAACATCAAAAAGTTAAGTTAGCCTGAAAATAAGAGGCCTGACGACCACACACACATGCGCACAAACAGAAAAATAATTCACATCCCAAATTGCCAAGTGCAAGGCCACACTGTCTGTCTTTGATCACACAGGAAAGTCTAACATCGAACACACACTACAAAGTAATGTGCGATGGGGAGCATGCATGTACAATGTATCATGCTGTGCTTGGAAAAACAAGGGCAGTGGGCTCATGTAACATGATTCTCTAGATGATGATGGGTGTACGTTAGTTTTTCATTGTGTGCACACGGTGATTAAAACTAGAGACAATCGTGAGTAACAATTTTATTTATCAGGCTTTTCAAGATGAGTTTTTGACACTATCATGCATGTATTCTAGAATGTCGTGCTGCCAATAAAAAGAAAATGTAGCAATTCAGTCGGGGAATGGCACACACTGTGTGAATTATATCCGTGAATTCAAGTTTTGCAATTTTGGATTGTCTATACACACGACTGTAGCTCTACTTTTTATTTTCATGCCAAAGTCAACAATGCTCTTTCTTCTTTCTTTTATGTTAAAATGTGATGCACTCTGTGAGAACTGATGTGACTGCAAACTTAGTTTTGAGCTAAAAAAAAAGCCAAGACAAAGGATGGGATTGGGTCATTTCGAGTTGAGTTGGAGTAATTTACTGAAAAAAAATCATTTACAAATATGATTTTTATCAATTACAGAACTGATTCCAATTTTTTTTCCTGTGAAAGTTTTGACATTCTATCGCTTTTACACTTAAGTCTAATTTCAATCAGTCTTCCTATTTTTAACTTAACAATATAAAGGTCTATTATATTTGAGAATGTCTGTGTGCTATTCTATGAAAACGACTTTAAAACTTGGGTACAAGCCAAGACAGTGCTTTAAATACATACATTTATGATAAATATCATGTTGAAACTTTGAACCCATTTTTCATAGTTCATACTTTAAAAATAATTTTAGATATTTCTTTTCACCATATTAGATTTCTTTTCACCATAACTTCATTTTGTGTTTGACAGGTGCTCTGGTCTGGTATACTCCTTCTTTCTCCTATCAAACATCTATTGTTCTTTCTCTCCTCCTTTTTAAAATATCTTCTCTCTTGTAATCTTCGGCACTTATATTTATCTAATTGTGTTGCAAGTGCCGTAAAATTCTTACAAAAACTAAAACTAACCAGTTCAAAATCTAAAATGACATGTATAAGAATACAGTCAAACCTGTGTAAGACGGCCACCCATTGCCAAGGAGAAAAGTGGCCGTATAAGACAGGTGGCCGTCTTAGGCAGGACTGATC
>NW_004797735.1:192849-197190 GCF_000002075.1 Aplysia californica | reverse complement strand
GCTATTTATTATTATTATTATTATGATACACGTGTGAACCTTAAATAACACACCGAGTAGTAATTAAATCAATAAGGATTTATATATATATATATAAAATAAAGCTCAGCTTCTAATGGTGAACTTCTGAGCTGCAGTTGATATAGATTGGGTGAAGATACTACAGTGGAATCCACTTCAACCTATGTTTGCGGGGCCGCTGGATTTTCTTTGGTTTAGAGAGATAGTTTGAATGAGAAAGAAAAATCAGGGATTTTACTTTATTTCAGTTTACTGACTGCTTTTGGACTGACACTATGCTCGGTTTAAGCAGATTCTAATGCATTTGTATTTCAGTTCTAAGAATTATCTTTTAATAAAAAATCTAAAAATGAATTCTTATACAGCTTCCTCATCTTCTCACCTAATATTCCTGTTCCCAGAATGGTAGCAATTGTCACAAAATCTGTCGAGAAAAAAAAAAAAGAAAGAAACATATCATTAATGTTGGCAGACAATAAATATATGGCAGTAGTTCATGCCACCATACAAAACAACTGAAATGTGAAGCCAAGGACAGATAACATGAACATGGAAAACTCAAAATCATGGAGAGCTTGTACAGTTTGCTATCCCGTGACTAATAAACGATATCTTTAATTTTTCTTTATCAGTTTATCCAAATTATGAATGTGTCCAACACATTTGCAATCCCCGACAAGTTTGATTATAATCTGTGCTCAACTGTATTCGAAACTTATTCTACCTTTCCCTTCTCATCAAAATTTTGAGCCAATTTTTGCCAATCTGTCAGAATCTGTCTACCTATCTACTTACCGACTTAATAGTCTATCTTTATCTCTCTCTCTCTCTCAGATCGCTGTCTCTGTCTCTTGCACTCTCTTTCTCCTTTCCCCTCCTTTCTCAGTATTCTTTTCCTATTACTAATAAGAAATTGATTAACACCTATGCGTACGCACACACACATCTACAAACACACATGTAAACATAAACACGGTACACATGAGTGTGTGTTAAAAAAATATGAACATTTCATTTTCCAACATCTCTATAGTTCATTCACTTGCAATTTCATATTACTCTTATACGAAAAAATCTCCATTCAATATTTATGATATTTCTACAATGAGACTCCGTGAACCAGGAGGCCACAAAAATATCTCCAAGGTAGTTCTGTCAATATTTACTCAAATCAATAAAAGACTAGTGGCTACACTACCAGACAGTCACCAGCTTGAGTTACACTGAAAAACACCTGTTACCATTGTTACCATAAACACTTAAGTGTTGCTGAAAATAAGAGTCCGGACAGCTGTTGACCAACCATCTCAGCCATCTGCTATCTGCACATTTTACTTTTATGAGAAAATATTAAAACAAGCATGCCTCAGTTAAATAAAACGCATTGCTACTTAACTGAAGATTGGAGCACAAAGAAATAGAACTATTGCAGTAAAAAAAATTGCTGGCATGATAGATAAAAAGGTACTCTAATGAACTGAGGTTGAACAAAATGAAATATGTTGATCCAAGTACAGATTAAATTTAGACCTAAATATCTACTACTCTATTTCAATTCAAATGTGAAACCAGTCCTGTTGCATGCATGTGCGACATGGAAAGCATCACTGACTTGCATAAAGAGGACCCAAGCTTTCTTCAACAAGTGTCTAAAAATGTTACTGAGGATCAAATGGACAGACAGGGTCACCAACAAGAAAGTGAGAAGGAAAATAAGACAAATCCCAGTCAGAGATGAGGCAGGAAGAAGGCGGTGGCGTACGGATTGGACATACTCTCAGGAAGTCAGGCAGCTGCATAACAAAAAAGTGTTGGACTGGAATCCACAGGGTAAAAGATCAAGGGAAAGACGGTGTGGAACTTGGAAAAGAATCACAGAAATTGATGTTCAGAAAAGTGGTAAGACATGGAATAACATCAAGAGGCGAGCCCAGGATAGAGAAAGGTGGAAAGTATTTGTCCATGGCCTATACCCTGGTGCAGGATGAGAAAGCAATGATGATGATGATATACTATTCTAGATTCGATTTATCTGGATCTAGATCCTAGATCTGCATTCAGTATGAGGAAATAGTATGTGTCAGACATATGTGAGGCAGCGTGGTGAAATCAGGCGCTAACCAAAATAATGAAATCGGAGAAACAGGCATTTTTTCTCCCAGTTTGGAAATTTTTTTTTTTTTTTTTTTTTTTGGCTTAACCTCTTTTATGTCCACGTGAATTTTGTTGAAAAAGGTTGATTAAAGGCACAAAATATGTCATTTTTCAGTTTTAAAAGACTCTTTAGCTATATGACTTATAAAACTTGGGGGTCATTTTCTCAGTAATTTCACCACCAAAACCAGGCAATCTCACCTTCTTCAATCGCAAATATCTTGAGTTCTTTTCTAGATAAATGGATATTTATTTCATTGGAAGAAAGGCAAATAAACCAACTTTCAGATTATACCAATACACGTAACTCCACATGCCCTAAATAGACGAGCTCCTGATTCAACCGTGTCGTGACACATATGTATCCGTAAAATTCTAGTAAACAGGAATAATGAAAAATACGAGATAGCTACTGAAGAAAATCAAGGAAAATATCTGTGATGATATATCAATCAGAATTTAAATCATTGTCATCATGAAAAGCACCCAGTTTGAATAAGACTAAGAGGGCTGAAGGAAAGACACTGCGTGCGCCTTGTTGAGTGTGGAAGCAAGAAAAAGGAAAAGGGCCATGCTGATCAGTTTATGACCGAAAAAAAAGGTCTAGCATCAGATCACTGCCAGGACAAGGCTACAAATACTGGGCATAGCATGCCACGCACCCCTCATGCGTAATTACTTCTCCATCCACGCCTTCATGTTCAAACAACCCAAGGCTCCCCATTACGCGCAGATGTGCGTATATTATGCATTAAATCTGCAGATTACCCCCTCTAAGTTTTGGAGGTGCATGAGAGTTACTCAAGCAAAGGATATTTTCTCACTAGTTTTACCTCTGAAGCCAGGCAACCCCCACCTCCTTCAATCGCCAATATCTTGACTGTTATCCAAGATAAATGGATATTTTTTTCATCAATTGCAGCGCAAATGGACTGGCTTTAAGATGATACCAATAACTTCATCATATATGCCCCAAAATTGACGAGCGCCTGACTCCAGCGCGTCCTGACACATAACGAATTTTTGAAGGTTACCTAACAATTATGTCTTGTGATAATCTACAGTTACTAAAAATCAATAACAAGAGGCCTCCATAGGCCTACACTTACACTAAAATCTGGAATGGTTGTGGTGGCAATTTATAGCATGATCCTACACTACTAATAACAATCCCTTTTAGGTCATTAGGCTACTTGTTGCATAGCAAATTTAAATCGGGTTTGCATTAATTAATCAATTTACAATTTCAAATCAACCTCTTGATTAATTTTATGTGTAGATCTAGATCTAGATCTAGCCTTGAGCCTGATGAGTACAGTCTAGATTTTAGTTGCAGTGGCAAATTGTAACAATAACAATATAACAGTGATCCAGAGCTAACTTGATCTAGATTTCTAGATCTAGATCTAGAGAATCTAGATTCTAGGGCTATTTATTGTAAGGTAGGCGCTAATTGCGACAGAGTGACTTTGTGACAATTAATGCGACATTAATTGCGATAGAGTGAGTCTGCGACAAAAAAAAGTATTAAAAAAAAGAAAAACAAACACACACACACACACTCAACCACACTCACACACCCACACAAATACACATTCACACTAATAATCACACACAAGAATAGATCCAGCCAGACTAAAACTAAAGTGCAACTTACATGCTTGAAGGTACACAGTCACTTCTGAATTACAGCACTTGGAATTCATTTTGAAGCAATTGTTTAAAGTTAGACTTTATTATCGTCTTATTCGCATTAGCAAATGGAAACAGCTGTTCTCAAATTTTCGTGGCACCAGGGCGCCGCCATGTTTGTTTATTGTCTTCCCATTTGTATGCCAGGATCACGATTAGAAACAAAATCAATAATAAACTCTAAAAAAAAAAGAAAAACCGCTGAATCTCGACGCCCCCTTTGTATCTCTGCAGATATGTGTCCCAGTGTTTCTTTTTACTTTCTTTCTTAAAAATAGAAATTACGTAAAATAACAACGGCAGAACTCAAAGCATTCACAGAAAAATTACTTGTTGATTTACAGTTTTAAAAAATAAATAATAATAAGTTCAGCTTAATGCCAAATAGCCTTCGTGATTGCCAATCAAACAGAAAAATAGCAATTGAACTGTATGGTAGTCGGAAGCAGTGCCGAATCACATCGAATTTACCCC
>NW_004797735.1:190170-192146 GCF_000002075.1 Aplysia californica | reverse complement strand
TGTTTTGGTTAATTTGATCGTCCACACCGATAGACAGTATTCAGAAAGAGACAGAGAGAGAGAGAAGAGGGGAGGAGTTGATCTTGCGAGAACTACCGGGCGGGTGAGAATAGCCACTTTCTTAGCGATCAAGCCTCAACCGGACAGCTGCAATACTTCATTATAGATCTATTGATCATTTTTAAAAAGTTCACTCAGGTCATACCCACGGTAAACTCAACCTAGTCGCTGCACGTAACAGCAATATTTTTAAAAAACCCACAGTGTACCAAATTAACTGAGGACAATATCCCCCCCTTTAAATTAAGAAGACAACGAAGAAGAATAGCCTATAATATCTACAACATTAGCCTACTGCCTACAGCCCCTACTACTACACTAGGGTGAAAGTTAAATCCAACCACGTCTTTGCACATCTTGACAATCAGTGCGCTGTGTCACGGTAGTCACCGTATTGTACCTTACTCTTTTTTACTCACGGGACGTAAGCGCCCCGTATGCCATGGGCTCTTGGTTAATATTACTCACTTCGGGGATCTACATAAAAAGTCAGACACTACACCCGGGCTCATTATTAGAATGCTTGCTGTCGTGTGTGTTCGTCTCTCCAGTTTTACAGTCGTGTGTGTAGACTAACATTACATGCTGTTCGCTGTTTCCTAAGAAAAGAAACATAACTGCCACCTCACAATGACCCTGTGACCTAGACTTAATGATAATGTTGCCAACTAAGTCAAACAATTCAAAATGTGATACTCAAAATATTTTTCATTCATCGGAGTAGGCCTATGTAATAAGCAGGCAACATTTTACATTTCTAAGGTAGGCTCGCTATTCTTCTCAGATAGGGAGGCAAAACTAAGAGGTCCCTAGTGCAAGTTCCGCACGTTGAGAATTACAAGAATAGGCCACGCCAACTGGGTAAAAATTAAAAACAATAGATTAAAAATTCCCCACCGTAAAAATTACCCCATCACCCTTTGTTATAGTAAGACACATCCTTCCCTGAAGAAACCTTCCTTGATTTTACTAATGTACTGGCCATATCTCTACTTTGAAGCATATTGCATGTGTATTATTCCATAATGAAAGTTAATATCTGAAGGGAAAGGGGGGGGGGGGGTGGTACTGTGGACAATCTACTTAAAACATTTTTATATCATTTAACCTTATCCGTACGCCTGAGCGTCATTTTGTACCTCAGGGGTTGTATTCTTCACATTTTAGAATAGGCCTACTTCTGTGCGAAGAATTCTTTGAAACTTCCAGTATTTCTCAAAAAATCATTTTGATAGACTGCTATGCAAAGCGTACGGAACTGATTAACTAGTAAATTTCCTATTCGGAAAAAGGTGGCGCAGAGCTCCCCACATTCTATGGATACATTAGTAAAACACGACGTACGGATAGGGTTAAGAGACGGGACCTCCAAATTTAATGACTGTATCTGATAGGGCTAAACCAAATGGGTAAAGACCCCAAAAACTCCACAAAACGCCCTAAGTTCAAGAACACAAAGTACACCCAGCCAGTCTGGAATTCGAACCAAGGTCATCTGCTCCGCAGTCCTACATGATACCAACTGAGCTTACAAAGTGCCCCTAGCCTACTAAAGAAAAGAGGGAGCAGGCCAAACGCGCAGAGTAGCTGCATACATGACTCAAACAACGACCACACATTTGACGAAGTACAAACCAATAAATGACAGAATTGTATCTATTAGATTGGATGGACAGGCCAAGAACATCATATTGGTAAAATTAGGCACCCCAGAGTCAATAACGACATAAGAAGTAGGAGAATGAATTCTACAAAGATATGCAAAAGGAGACTGAGAGCTCAGCAAAACAGGACATTCTCATTACCATGAGAAAAAATGGAAAACACTGAAGAGCATAGTATGTAATTCTGTACGTGTTTGGAAAGAGAAGTGAGAAGGAGGGGGAGAGGGGGAGAGAGGGGGAGAGAGAGGGGGA
>NW_004797735.1:182954-188695 GCF_000002075.1 Aplysia californica | reverse complement strand
ATATATGAGAGAGAGATAGATAATGTGTCACGACGCGGTGGATTCAGGCGCTCGTTTTTGGGCATATGGAGTTAAATTGGTATCATCTGAAAGCTGATTTATTTGCTTTGCTTCCAATGAAACTTTACTTTTTACTTTTACTTTCATCCGCCGCTTATACCCTTTTGGTGTCGTGGGAAGAAAGAGATGTCTTTCAGTCGCCAGCCGGAGAGCTTGGGTCAGGGGGATGCCTTATGTGGTTAATGTTTCCCTGACTCCATCTACCCAGGTCTTTCTCGGTCACCCTCTAGTTAGTGTTTTTAGCAAATAAATAATCCGCTGCTAACTTGCTAGGCCTGTCACAGTTTCACCAGAGCCCCGTTAGCCTGCAACTTTTCGGGGTGACCCGGGTTCTCCTTCACGGCTAGCGTGACGCCTCAGTGGCATAAAGCCACACCGTACTTTGTTGAACTCAGCAATTCCAATGAAACAAATATCTATTTATCTTGAACAGAACTCAAGATATCTGCATTTGAAGTAAGTGAAGTGGCCTGGTTTAAGTGGTGAAATAAGCGTGAAAATGGCCGCCAGAGTTTGGTAAGTCCAAAGGCTAAAGAGCCTTTGAAAACTGAAAAATGACATATTTTGAGCCATTAATCTATGTTTTTCAGTAAAATTCACATGGAAATGTGCTTTTATATGGATTAAAAGAGGTTAAGACAAAATATAAAAATTCTATAAAAATGTCCAAACAAGGGGAAAATTTTTGTTTCTTCAATTTAGTTATTTTGACGAGCGCCTGATTTCACCACACTGCCTCACATAGCTATATATATAAACACTGCATGTTATATTTCATTTACTAAACACAATTGTCCCCGAGTACAAATAACATAAAATCATATTGAAGAGTTAGTTGTTTTTTTTCATAAATTCGGCTAGACATCTACTGAAAGACAACCAGGGAGAATAAAAGTGCAAAATGTGAACATTTTCAGTAAACGCATTACTCAAGTCAATTAATAAAAAATAAAATTAAACTTAATGACATTATAATCAATTTTTTCCACCTAAACCTTCATTTGCTCAGTACCGGTAATCCATGGTCCTCTTTTCTTGCCTTTTGCTGAATGAGGGGTACTTAAAAAAATATTTTCCACTGTTTTCAAAGTAAGCAGAGGAACATGCTTTAATGCAATATTTTTAACAATATGATGTAGGGGTGTATACACAAAGACCCAGAGGCCAAGTTTATGACGGGGTTTACTGTGACCAAGCTAAGGGAAGGAAAACAAATGAAACGCAGAGAGTTAAGGTTCATGACAATAAAATTACGAGAGAGTAAATCATATTAAAGGGGAAAAAAGGCCAACAGTGGGGTTAACATGAGATAAATTAAAATAAGATAACAATTTGCCTTATATTGGTTAAACTATCACTGTGATCCCTTTTTCTTTCTTTTATCTTTCTCAAAAATTATTAAATACACTTCACTTGCAAAGGCTCTTTGTATCTTATCAGAAAGTCACAGCGACCAAATACAGTCACACAGAGTTTTTTAAGGCTCCAAAAGACTGGTGGATGCAAATGACAAGGAAGAAGTAGAGAATTTCAAAGGTCAGTAAAGAAAATTTCTATCTTGTTCTCCCACACTTTCATTATGAAGATAGTCATGTTCTAGCACCTTCTCTTACTGCTGGTGGTCTACTTAATTTATCTGACAGCCTTTTCTTATGTTTCATGATGTACCGGTAAGTGTTTTTGTGCTCACAATTTAGATAATTAAAGGATTTAAGGAAGCAGGCTTCAACCTTGCCTGTCAAGGCCAAGCTGAGCTGAAAGGACGTAATGCCCCAACAGAAAGACCGAGATACTCGATAACATATGTCCTCACTCAAGAATCAAGCTCAAGTCTTGGCAGTTTGTTAGTGTTTGAGCGCTTAATCAGCTGCTTGCACTGTATGCTTCCCAGGAAGCTGAGAATGTTTCTGGGTGTTCTATGATCTGCTGGGGTAATAATAAAAAAGCGCATTGAGCCTGCTGTTGAGCGGGGATATGCGCTATACAAATGCTATTTATTTATTATTATTATTATTAAGTCTTCTGCATGCAATGACGAAGTGCCCAAACCAACACTACACATGCTGGTGACAATATCAGACACTGCATAAAGAAAATTCTAGTCCATTTTCTAAAGACTGCACAGTGTTGTATGACTACTATAACATAAACCTGTAAGTTAATTTATATGATATCAATACCTAGTGGTTTAGTAAAAAGCACATACATACAAATTCTTACACAGCATTATTACAAGATGACTATAATGAATGAAATGTCGGTTAGAGTAAAAATATTATGTCTGATTGAACACATTGAAATAAGTATAATAAGTTAAGACATTGTTTATTCTACAATAAAAACATTGGACAGAGAAAATAAAGTGAACTAAGAAAACGAAGTTGGTACACTAAAAAAATAAAGTCTCTCATCTCACTCTCACTCCTTTTCTCACAGTTCAACACATGTTATTGTATCCTGCCATTACATGCCTGATGAAACCACCAACTCCCAAAAGCAGTACTGAATAGCAAATTAAATACTACACAGGACTAGAAATATAGAAGTCAGAGAGATGTTAACTCTTTCAAATCAACGAATGGAGATTATGCATGTCTGCCAAGTCCATCCGAAGGAGTATAATCCGCTTATATCGACATGCTTTGGGAAATGGATCTGATATATTGATATATATAAAATTATATAAAAAAGTCGATAAATGAAAATATAAAGCCAGAGAGGAAAAAACAAGGGGAGGTAAGCGGTAAAAAGACAACACAAATTTTAAAGCTGGTTGCCTCCCTTGATTCTTACACAACTGCACAGTGAAACTAACGAGAGGCAGAGGGGAGGTGGGGGAGTGGAGTTACGGTACAAAAGTCAAATGACGGAGCAACGCGAGGCGCACACTACACACCAGAGCAAACTTTGTTGTAACATCCTTATAAGGCCTGTTTATGGCCGCTTGCTGGGGAAATATAAAGGCTCACTGATTTACTGACAATGGCACTTGCCAGTGACAGACTGAGAAAGGGATGGGAAGGGGAGTGAGCGATCGGGAGGGGGGGGGGTAGGGAGGTGATACCCAGCGCACTGTACTGTGCTGGAGACTACATGACCTACTAAAACCTGGTGTGTCGAATAGGCAACTTGGCCAGTATGCGGACTTAGTCGATAAAAGAAAAATTGTCTTGTGAAGATATTGAAAGAAAAATTTCGTAATTGGAAAATATGTCGATATGAAAAAATGTCGATACATCGGCTGTCGATTTAAGTGGATTACACTGTACATAATTTTAGATTATCACGTTACCCTTTTCTTTGACTCTCCATACACGCAGAAGTTATAATTCATGTAATAAGATCCCGAAGACCTGAGAGAAAAGTTAGGAAATGTTATTATGCTACTGAAAATTTGTCATTATTTGTCAGAGAAAAGTAGTATTCTACTGAGCAAGTATAATTAATTAAGGCAGTGAAAGAGTAATATGCTCAGTTTAAAGAATGCTTTAGCTTTCTCATAACCCTAATTAGAAAAATACACACATTTATCAATAAATATATTGCAGGCTCTACTAGAAAAGCTTTATGAAGCTCAGCTGAAAAGGGATGCTGTGTATAAAGTACGATGTATTATTATGCACACCAAAAAAAATAATAATCTGTATAACACTGTTTTAACAGCATAGGCTTTTTTTGATGACCTGGTCATAACTTTGTAAAAAAATTAAACTAAACGAGCAGCATGAAATTTTTATCTTTGGTAATACAACATGAATAATTAATTTTCTCTCTCGTTTCTCCCTCCTTTGTTTATTCAGCTCTGGTTGTCTCTTTCACATACATACTCATGCACACTCATGTATATAAATAAGTCATAAAAAACAATTTTTTGCACACAACCTATACACAACTAACACATACACAGACAGACAGACTGATAATATAGGAGTCACGATGTTGTGGAATCAGGCGCTCGCCAATTTTTGAGCATATGGAGTTATTGATATCAACTGAAAGCTTATTCTCGCTCTGCTTTTATTGAAAAAATATCCATCTCACTTGAATAGAAGTCGAGATATTTGCGATTGAAGAAGGTGGAGTAGCCTGGACTCAGTTGTTCAATTAATGAGAGAATGACAGCCAAAGTTTGGTAACTTCAATAGCTTAACTCATTCGCTACGCCGAGCCGCGGGCCCCAGCGTGGATAAAGTGACTTCCCTTCGGCAAGCCACCCCCGACAGCTCAGACCTTTGAACACGTATTAATTAAATACATGTACAGTTTTTTAATATTCGTTAGCAACTATGCACACAGAATCTTACAATAAACTAATAGACAGCTTTCACAACTGTTTGACAACACAGGATGGCCTTTCCTTTCATTTCACATGGAAATTCAGAGAGATGTAACAATCATGTGAAAATAGGAGGGGATCAAAAGGACAACTGAAAAAAAAATATGTCATCATGCAGCCACATTCCCTGATACAGTCAAACCTACTCCAATCGCCACCTGTCCAAGACAATCGTCTGTACATATGAACACTGCGCTGCCCCCCCTCCTCTTTTTTTTTCCTTGTTGTAATGACGACACTATTTAAGGCATCCACCTGTCCAAGACATCCGCTCCCCCCCTCGACAATGAGTGGCTTGTCTTGGACAATTTCAACTGAACAATGTTTTCCCCTAACCTATGAACCCGAGCGCAAGCCTCAGCAGCGTGTTAATCAACTAAGCCTTCATTGGTTGAGTAGGCAGAGAACACAAACGCACAAAATTAGCAATACTTTCAACACTGCATTTAAATGTAGAATCACAAAAATTAAGCAGCATCAAATGCTGCACTTCAACATGATAGAATCACAAAATTATTCAACATTTTCAACACTGCATTCTAACACAGAACCACAAAAATTAAGCAATCTATTCAAATTCAACATTTCTTTGTAGATATTGTTGGTCAAAAAGTCCTTGACACAATAGCTCTATCGAAAATACAGGTAAATATGCTGCTGCAACTTGCAAACAGTGTCAAGCAATTTGAAGATATAATAGGTGATGCAATGTAATGAATAATGAGACAAGTTAAGAGAATATAAGTATAAGATAAGGTAAGATAAGAAAAGATAAGATAAGTTTCATTTATCCATTAGGGGAATTTTGGTTGGATATAACAGAACATCAACAGTATCAACATAGAAATGCATTCATGATTTTCTTGCACAGTGATACACATGACATACAATGATGCCCCATTCACTCACGACAAGCAAACCCAAACAGTGTGTCCTTAGGCTGGAACTCTCTCTCTCTCTCTCTCTCTCTCTCTCTCTCTCTCTCTCTCCCTCTCTCTCTCTCTCCTCTCTGTGTCTCTGTCCCTCTCCCACTCTCTCTCTCTCATCTCCCTAAGGCTTTTTCTGTCCTTCCATCACTGTATCTATCTCTGCCCGTTAGTCTGGCTCTCTCTCTCTCTCTCTCTCTCTCTGTCGCTCTCTCTCTATCTCGCTCTCTCTCCCTCTCTGTCTCTCTCCCACACTCTCTCATCTCCCTTTGGCTTTTTCTTTCCTTCCCTCGCTGTATCTATCTCTGCCCGTTAGTCTAGCTCTCTCTCTCTCTCTCTCTCTCTCTCTCTCTTTCTCTCTTTCTCTCTCTCTCTCTCCCTCTCTCTGTGCTATCTCTTTGTCTCTCTCTCTCTCTCTC
>NW_004797735.1:151520-182854 GCF_000002075.1 Aplysia californica | reverse complement strand
CACACACACACACACACACACACACCAACTCACACATGCACACAGTCTTCACCCTGTCTCTTCCATACACATCGGGCATACACATAAAGCAGGATCATATACGAAACGTTTATTCTGTATTCTATTAGTCCTAGATATCATTCCTGATAAAAGAGTGGACAAAAGAGTTCTCTTATATCTCTCTGTTTTGGAAGAAGGCTGGAGGATTTTATTGCTTCCAGGAGATCTTGCATATGCTTCATGAAGAGGACGTTTATTATCACAAATATTGATTCATATATTTATGAAGACAAACACTCAAATAAATGGTGTTAAGATCCTGTATTGTAAAATGTGAGTTCATGGACCATGTAGGCCTACACAGTGCACCATGCCTTTGTAATCCATAATTTAGACACACAGATAGATAAAAAAAACTATCTCTTTTCTTCTTTTCTTTCTTCTTTTTAAATCTCCGCCCTCCACTCATCATCCTCATCTGCAATAACCTTCCCTTGTCTCATCATGATGACATGTAGTTCTTCCTTCGTCTCTACCAGGTTCACACTGAAGGGACTGCCCGGCACATGGACACCTGACCAGCGAACACTGATTGAATATTCACCAGGCTCACTTGGGTCATATCTGAAGGAGAGAAAAATCAAATTAAAAAGAGGACACAAAAGAAATACAGTCCAACCTACTCTCATGGCTACCTTTACAAGAAACTCACCAGTAGGCCTGCATTCTGCCACTTTACATTTACTCCTTTGTGCATTAAAAAAAATTTCACTGTGTAAGATGGCCAGCTGTTTAAAGGCTGTCTTAGACAGGGTTAAATTTAGACTAAACGAATTTCAAACAGAGTAATGGGAAGGGCTTCATTCAAAGTAAAAGAACCATAACAAAGCGAAAATGTATAAGTCCACTGTCAAAATAGTCAAATTAAATGTATATTGATATAACTTTGAAAGGAAGAGGTACTAACAACTCACAAAGTCAATACAGTAGCCCACATTATGATACTCTGGTTGAGGCTCTCTTCAGGTAAGAATATTATCTCCAACATGTTTTTGTATAGCAGCTGAAATTTGAACTGTTTGTAGCAGATTTCGGGGAAGATAAATGTAAGGAAATTTATTACCTTGTGTTTTTGCACCTGTGGCCATTGAAGCCAAGAAATATAGCTAACTTCTAGATTTTCCCACGAGTAAGAGACTTTGGCTTTGACACTATTTTATCATGATATCAGTACCATTTCACGACCTCAGTGCTTTCTTGTCGTATCGCCATTTTTAATAACAGTGAAACAGTTCATAACAAAGAGTGAGCTTAAGAAAAAGTCACATGTTCAATGTTAAACAAGCAACGAGGTTGCAATTTTTCTGCTTCGCGACCCTACTGCAAAAAAATTACAGAGTAATTTTACAGTAAATCAGTGTCTGGGGTGTAACAATTGAGTGCTTCATCATCCAGTGCAGAAGATCTGTGTTTGATTCTTATGTAGGGAGAATTTTTATCGAGTATTTTGGTCTCTCTGATATGATACATTCCTCTCAGAGCAAGTTGGCCCTGACAAAGAGGGTTAACGTTGGCCTCCTTAATGATCTAAGTTGTGTCTATGGAGCATTATGTAGGAGAATATATTTTAGAAGACTCAAATTTTTTTCTAATTTAGCAGCCCCCCAAAAGAGCAGAATCTTTCTAAAACTTTATAGAGAAAAGCTAACAGATTACTCATAGGGCCTACATAATTTGAAGCAAGAAGGAAGAAATCTGACTGTGAGATAAACTTATATATCTATTAAAATTGTGACACAAGAAATGGAGAAAAATGTATTAAAAAAGTGCAAAAATAAAACCTTAACAAAAAATAAAACCAGCGTAGCCATCAGACATGCCATTTTGCTTCTGTTAGGAGTATTTGAGAGAATATGAAATATGACAAAAGTGTCAGAAACTAATAAAAACTTGCGTTTTCTCACCAGGAGAGAGCCTTAAAGCGTTACCTGCCTTGAAAAGAAATCGACTCTCTTCATCCAATATTGTACTTAGACATCTTTTAGCAATAACATCCATGAGACAATATTTCATATGATTGAATCATAATCTGTAGAAGTTCCAGCTTATGGTTTATTTGCAACTTTTTACTGCATTCCAAGTAATCCAAGTGTTTTGAAGAAAGAATGTTCATGAATAATTTTTTTCTTATTATTAGTCTTTGCTTCCCATCTGTCTTTCTTTTTGTAACCTTGTTTAGCTGTCTTTCTTCGACTAACATACAAATATATGAAAGCCTATATAGGGTTTTTCTTTTCAGTGGAGGGTACAATACTTAGTACTTGTTTGTAAAGGCATCTTTAAATATTTCGTGCTGCCAAATTCATGAAAGTGTTATGGGAATCAATGCAAATATGTTTCATATTAGTGCATGAAAAGTCACCTGTCATACAAAGCAAACTTTTTTGACATTACATACAGCACACTTTCTTTGCCCCCCAGAATAACTCTCTTCGATGAAAATAATGAAAGATGTATAATTGTACATGTATAATTAAATAAAGAAAACAAAAGAAAACAACAACAAAAATTTTTTATAAAGATAATTACATGTGACAAACGATTTAGGTCCAGAGGAACAGAAAATGACACATCAGATAAATATGCATGGAGAAAACTCTTTTCCTTTTCTCACTTTCATTTGCAGATATGGTGAATACTTCAACCTATGAGTACAAGAAAGAGTTGAAAACTTGAAGAAACTAAAACGTTTGAAAGTAGATTGAGAAGCAACTGATAATAATCTTGACAAAATTTTTAATCAAAGCATAAACAAAAACCCAGAATGTACCAAAACCACCTATTCTTTTGCTTACCTGCAAGTTATTGTTCTTTCAGACTTGGTTTCTCTACGCATGTCAACTTTAAATCCACCTGAAAAGAAACAAATGCAATAAGGTTTTCATGTTCATTTTTATCAAGGTTCCCTATAATGATTAGCATCAAGCTACAAATTTGCAGCTATGGAATCCATAAATTTTGACTAGCAACTGCCCCCCCTCCTTAATGATGAGCTCTAACATATTATCAACCCTTCTCATCTCACCTTCTTTCATTTTATCTCATCTCATATCTTGACTTTTGCTCCCCATCATTCCATCCCTTTGGAGAATCTTAAGCTCAACAGTATAGTGTTTGCCCTTTAACTTGGAGGTCAGCAGTTTGATCCCCATTAGCTATGATTTGTTTTTCTCATGTTTTCTACATACCCATCCGTGCAATATTCAAAATTAATTCTTACCCAAAGCTGAAACCACTCTCGTCAGTATAGATACAAAGAAGAGTACCTTTAAAAATAGCATGTGGATGCCTGTCAGAAAAGGGATGATTTTAATTTCTGGGAAGATAAAACAACTAAAAAATTAAAACCAACTGCTTTGTGAGATGACGGTCTTAAGGTTAGTTACTCCCTGAGCAGGGGTATGAGAAGACAAAGAAGAAGATTTCGTCTACATCGATAAGATATTGAATATTGTCTGATCAAACCCATCTCATGTCATCACATTTCATGTGATCTCACCTCAATCCAATCTTACCCCATCTCATCATATCTGATGTCATTTCATGCTATATTATCTCATCTTATCTAATCTTATCATATCTCACATATTCCATTTTATCCAATTTTATGTTATCCAACCTCTTCATCTTGTTTTAATCCATCTCCCTCTTTCCTATCTTACACTAGCCTATTCACACAATCTGATCTAATCCCACTTTTGTCTTAATTTATCCATCTCATCATGTTTCATTTCACATAACTCCCATGATATAATTTCTCATTTCAACTCATCCCCAACCTACCTCGAGGTCCACGGACTTTGACGGCCAACTGACCAGCTCCAGCCCCTTGAGTCTCCACTAAGAAGCGGGACTCGAACCAGTCGATTAAACCATTCTCCACACCTGGGCCAAACACTTTGACCTTGCTGGGGTCAGGAGGTTCACCCACTCTCAGGACAAAAGGGCTACCTGAACAAGCAAAACACATGTCACTATTAGTACCAAAGACTATTCTTAAGACTGCTATTTGACAGTGTGCACACATGCAGAACATCAAGTTAGGAAAGAGTTAGGTTATTACAGTGGAACACAGTTAACACAAACATGGGAAACTCGAAATCATGGATAGCTATTACAATAATTTGCCACTACCCGACTGGTGTCTCTTCATATTTTGGTTAGATACATCAGTTTACTTTAATTATGGATGTGTCTAACACATTTGTGAGGAAGCGTGGTGAAATCAGGCGCTCGTCAAAATAATGAAATCAGAGAAATAGGTATTTTTCCGCCAGTTTGGACATTTTTATTGAATTTTTAGTTTTTGGCTTAACCTCTATAATGTCAATATAAAAACATATTTCCATGTGAATAATATTGAAAAACATTGATTAAAGGCACATAATATATAGGCCCTATGTCATTTTTCAGTTTTCAAAGACTCTTTAGCTATTGGAGTTACCAAACTATGGCGGCCATTTTCTCGCTAATTTCACCACTGAAACCAGGAGCCCTCACTTCCTTAAAATGACAAATATTTTGAGTTCTATCCAAGATAAATGAATATTTACTTCATTGGAAGCAAGCCAAATAATTCAGCTTTCAGAGGATACCAATAACTCCATTTTATACACAAAAATTGACCAGCGCCTGATTCCACCCCGTCGTGGCACATTTGTCAATAGCCGAGGTGTTTGAGTTTTATCCCTGCCTAACTGTATTTCTGTTCATAACTCGAATTTGTAAAGGTCTGGATATAATGACTGTAATGAGGTGGCCATAAAAATCTAGACATAAGACCAAAGGCCATTTAATGAAACACAGTCTGAACCATAAAATTCAAAATTTTCCTTGAATTTGTATCGGCATTGTTTTCATCTTTTTTATTACTTTTGTTTCACAAAATCAAGATTATTCCTCAGTTAACCAACACAACCGTTACTGAAACCTACTTTTTTAGGTACACTCAGTTATTCTGTTCTAAAAAAAATGTTTTTGGTTTGAAAAGAAAAAAAAATAACTAAGTGTCAGTGAGCTCTAGTAATTCTCTAGCTAAGAATACACCCATTATGTTTGGTATGATTTGAAACTTCAATTCAGAATAGTGCACCACTTCATAAGAACGTTGACCAGTGATATATAAAACAAACTGCCTCCCCTGTAGCTCATTTTCAGATTTAGATTTACTCTTTGCATCCATTATAACCATAAACAAACAGAGATTAGATTATGTTTAAAACACCAAAAAAACCTACAGTGATGTGTAAGTAAAAAAAGGCTTTCATGTGCACTATAATAATCTATTTAAAATGCAAAAAGCAACAACAAAGTGTCTGATTTCTTCAATTCATTATATATATCGACTGCATAATACATAAGGCTCCATCATAGTACACCATTTTATGAAGTGACATAAAGTGGAGTCTTACCCTGAGCAGTCAACATATGTTGTGCAACACTTGACTATGACATCAAAATAGAATTTGTCACTACAATGGTCCCTTCACCAAAGAAAAATTAAGTTGTGATGCTAGGGGTGGGGGGCTCTCGTGGCTTAGAGGTTAAGGTGTTCGCCTCTCATTCAAAGATCCCGGGTTCGAATCGGGGTAGTGACCGAAAAATTTTCATCTTTAAAATCGTCTTCTTTCACCTCCTTTCCTGCTCTCTAGCAACGTTTTGTTGTCTGCTTTCATCTCTACTTTCTGCCACCACCCCCTCACCTCCTTTGCCCCCTCCTCTGGGCTCCTGACTCTTTCTGCAGCCTTTCTACTGCTACTCCTTGGCTCCTTCTTACTAATCTTACCGCTGTCTTTCAGCCACACCCCTGATCTTCTGGTAGGAAAGATTTACACCTATCCTTCTCAGATAAGGGCAAAAAATCTCGGAGGTCCCGTGTATCAGTTGCACATGTTAAACATCCCTTGGAGGTCTAAAATCAATAAGAGTAAGCTTCAGCCGCCTCCCGCACAAAATTCAAAATTTCTACCAATTGAAAATGTTTAATGTGTCCCGCATGCTCACATGATTTTATGCAGTTGCAAGCACTGTAAAACACATATAAAAAGAAAAAGTGATGCTTGATGATCTCAAAAAGTGCACATATATTATAAGTATGGCTTGTGCAGGCAAAATGTATTCCCATGACAGGGAAGGGCTCACCCTCGAAGAATGTAATATCTTGAGAAAAGTTTTCATTCTCTGAGAAAAAGGTCATTATTTTTAAATAACAAAGGTGACAAGCAGTAACCAAAAACACATCAAAACATAACAGCAAAACTGTACGTATGGTTAACTCTTTATCTCCGGGGGGGTAAACCCACTACGCTGGGACCCTTTTTTGGCGCTAATTATCTAAAAATGACAAAAACGTCATTATATGTGTCATTAAATCGAAACTAGCAAACCTATTTCGATAGTTCGTCATCTACTGAATTAACTTAATCCGGTATAAGAGACCTGTTTTCGGCAATTGCCAAAAAGTAATTTGATGTCGGAGGTAATCGTAAAGGAATGTGCCCGAGCCCCTGTTAGTAGTGTTAGCGGCTCACCGGCACAGTGGTTCTGATCGCGAGCTGCTGGGAGTGGCTTGCCGGAGACAAAGAGTTCAACTAATAATTGTTAAGTGCACAGAACATGCTGTAGATCATGGATCAACACCATGTAAATACAATTAATATTAATATTAATTTTTTTGAGTTGTTTTTAAAAATGAATATACTTTGAAAATCAGTTTTACAATTTGGGGCGACTCACACAACAGTGAAATTCATAGAAATCAAAGTGCTTCAGAAATTGATTTTACTTTAAAACAAATTATTTACCTAAAGTGCAATGTAAATTTAGTATGTTCTTCTGAAGAGAAAGTACAACCAGGTATACTGACACTAAGGAACAAGAAAGAAAGATGACTAATCACACATACACAGCACAGTACAATGAAACCATTAAAATGTGTATATCACTCAAATCAGTTACAGTTCTTTTTTATGTGATATTGCTACCCTTTATAATTGCCACAGAAAATAAAATTCTAATTGCCATTCAGTCTCAGGCATGCATCATGTGGGTGGTTGGCTGGTGCTCTGACCTGGTCTGCTCCTTTTTACCGATCATACATCTAACCTTTTCTTCACTTCTTTTTTGTCATGTTTGTTACTCTCTTGTAACATCTCTAATCTTTGGCACTTATATGACCTAATTGTGTAGCAAGTGCTGTAAAAATTTGATTAAAACAAAAGCATGCTTCATGCTTCATGCAAACTTGAGCAAACTGCTACCCATGGCAAACTGAGGCTTATGGAACCACAGTGGGTACATGAATATTTTCTAGAAATATGATGACAGCAAGACAAAAGTCTGGCATACAAATTATGATGACACCTGCCCTTTGCAGGCGAAGATAACCTTAACAACTTCACATCACTGGGGGAGGTGTGGATGGACTGGAAAGGGGGGGGGTATGTGTGGAGATGGTTGATCAGGCTCATCTTCACCAAAATATATCTGTTGCCATGAGGGGGCGTGAGGGGAAGGGAATGTGAGGGGCTAGACAATGTTGGCAGGTGAGGCTCACTCAGAGATTATCACAAATCATTACATAGCCAGGACGATGAAAAAGAGTTCTTTCATTAAAACATCAGGAGATGACCCAACATTCTGAAACTATTTAGAAAAATGAATGATTCCTACCTGGCACATGTACTCCATCGTACTCGACCTGTAAGATGTGTCGCTCTGGCTCCATGGGCAGTACTCTCAGTGTGTAATGACCGTCGTTGTTCTCTTTGACGTCACAGCGGGCAGTCTGATGCTGGCTTTGACAACTTGCAGTTATCTCCCCTGATAGCATAATATTATTTAACTTTAGAACATAATGAATAATGGTAATGAAAACTGAATTTTTTTTCACTTAATTTAATATCAGAATAAAAGCACAGAGTAAACAATAAAAGCATTAAATAAACAAAGGGGTGCATCGACAAACGTTTGAATGCTTGCAATTAAACCTAGATAAAGTTGAAATAATGACTGTTAATAGAATTATATCAATCTGAGATATTGCTAAAAAAATATATATACAAAGTTGACAAAGAAAAACACCGAACACAAACAAAAAACATTTGCGTCAGCTCAAAAAACACAATGAATGCAAAAAAGTCCAATATTTTAAAGTCTTTGTGAATAAAAAAGCTAGAATAAATCTCACAAGGTGAAGTGAAGGCCTACCCTGATGTAATAATAACAATATGCCAGGAATGTATTTCTTATTGCAGCTGCTAGAGAAAGTACATTGTCTATTTCTTCGTGAGCAGATCCAAGAGAGTACAGTCGGGCACATAAAACTCAAAAACATCGGGGACTGAAAATGTGTTAACACATTATTAAATCTGTAAACCCATATAACAGAAAATTAAAGAGATATCAGTTGATGAATAACAAATTTTATGAGCTATTCATGATTTCAAGCTTTCTGTGTTTATTTTTTCTAGGCCCGAGCTTATTCCTTATCTTATCCTACACATGACTAAGCTTACCGGGACCAGCTGCAGTAGTGTCCACAAACACCTTCAGCTCATGGCCTGCAATACCTCCATTGAGCCCTTCTCCTGAGACCGTCACCTTCTTAGCATCCCCTTTTGCAAAGATATTGACCTTGATAGGGCAGCGCTGGAGCATTTTGTCCGACCATGAGATATACAGGAGGAAACTACCTGGAAGAACGATACAAAATATAAAAATGTATTGACATTGTCACTATTTGATGCCCTAATTGACACAGTTTAAATCATTCAGGGGGAAAGACTTCTTCAACTCTGCTGGTTTTATAGGGCTAAGACAGGCTGAAGGGGAACACAACAGCCCAGAAGGCAGTTGAAGACAATGAATAAAAAAAACCTCCCCTGCTAGGAATTAAATATATGTTTTTTGCATGCAAAGGAAAAGAGCACTGTCATACAGTAGTATAAAAGAGAGTTTCTCCTCATTAATAAGATGGTGCATATATGGATCATGAATATATCATGAATGCTTTAACTTAGGCTCTTCGAAAACCCAGAATTTTTTTGTTCTCTGAAGTAAGACAACATTAAGATTAGGCCTACGTAAATAAAGACACTTATTATAATGCCTAATCTACAGTCCTGTACCCCCTTATAACGGCTCACATTTCCCCACAAGAACTGCTTTGGCTGAATGACTGTTTTCTCTACATGACCTTCATGGTCCCCTGGGAAGGACATACAGCGTTGTAACCTGTAGTTAGAACCTAGTACCTGTATACAGCTGGGTGTCAGTGTCAGAAGAAAAAACAGCCAAGGGACTTTAATTAATAAGGATACAAGTTCCCACCATACAGAACTGGAGATCAACTCACAGCTTTTTAAGTAAAAGTCCAACAATTGAACCTACCCCTTAATAAAAATTGGCGCTCATATGACCTTATGCAGTTGCAAGCGCCGTAAAACCCTCTACTATAAAAAAAAATAATTTTAATTTATAAAAATAATAAGAATAATTAGCATTTTGCATAGTGCATACCTCCGCTCAACAGCAAGCTCTAATTAAGTGCTTTACAAGGTTACCAGCTGGCTGAGCTCACCCATTATCAGTATGGCTCGAGAGCATTATCAAAAGTACACAAAAAGCAAATAATGTCAGCAGAGAGGTTAATTGTGTCACGACGCGGTGGATTCAGGCGCTCCACAATTTTTGGGCATGTAGAGTTATTGGTATCCTCTGAAAGCTGATTTATTCGTTTTGCTTCCAAAGAAAAAAATATCCATTTATCTTGAATAGAATTCAAGATATTTGAGATTGAAGGAAGAGAGGTTGCCTGGTTTCAGTGGGGAAATTAGCGAGAAAATGGCCACCAAAGTTTGGTAACTCCAATAGCTAAAGAATCTTTTAAAACTGAAAAATGACATATTTTGTGCCTTTAATCCATATGTGTTTTTATACGGACCCAAAAGAGGTTAAGCCAAAAAATAAAATTCCATAAAAATGTCAAAACTGTCAGTAAAAGACCTGTTTCTCCGATTTCATTATTTTGATGAGCGCCTGATTTCACCTATCCTGGCCATACCCCCACGGACTCAGTACCCGTCCTGGGGCTGCCTCCCCTTACGGGTTGGAAATAAGGGTGTATATTTCAAAGTGCTGTATTTCTCACATTTACTCTTAGATTTTCAGGAAATTTAGGAATTACAACTATAGCACCTTATAGGTTTTGACGTGTATTCCACCCTCAAACTTGACCCTTATTGCCACGCCCATGACGTCCCCTTGGATTTATAGATCTACACCAATCACTGATAAAGAGTCTAATTCCTGTTCGTTATTCTCCACAATGACATTTACGGTATTGATTCAGACGTGAGTCACTTTCATCAAATTAGTCAGATTCCCCCTCACAAAACCAGCGCCACTTCAGGAAGTACTTCGTCGGTTGTGAACGTGGGTGTTCGAGACATTTTTCAAGCTTCTACACCCATCAAAAACAAAGAAACCCCTGCTCATGTGAAAATTGAAATATTCAGATAGAGCTAGCATCGCCATATTTTCGTATTTTGCTAATTACAAACAGAAAAAGCTGTTTAACGTGACCATACAGCTGTCCCGAATTTACTTATAGCCGGGCCTAGTCCTCGTTATGAGTTTACTCGTAGCCTGGATACAACAAATAAGCGTTTTAATTATACCTTTTTCAAAATGAACTATTTCATCAGTTACCTGGGAATTCTGAGAGGTATGAGCAGTGGTATCTGTTGTACTTCAGAGGCTTCACCTCCACAGGCAGCTCTGTCTGAACACCTTGCATTGTCACCTTGGGAACACCTGTAACAACATGGAATATCACTAATATCACGGGGAATCAAGAGCTTTCTTTGAGTGATGAGAGTAAACAGAAGTTTGGTATCTATTTGCTTTTAGTGTAAGGACAAGAATCAAGTTTGAACAAATGTCGTTGGATTACAGATGAATATCATTCTGAAGATTTTCTCTCATATCATAGATTGTTAATAGTATTGGGAGCTTGCTTCTTTTTAAGAATAATATTTCGGGTTTGATAAACGATGTTGGAATCCTTTCACTTTACAAGGCGGACACAAGTAGCAAAAACACTTTCCTTATGTTGAACATATGTTTAATTTATTAAGAGCAAAGACATCTCATTTTCCCATGATTTTTTTATGTCCAAATACTGCTCTTACTTGATTTTTACATCCTTGGATAAATGAACCTCTTTCATTCATATTGTTATTCTGTGACAAAAAATAGCAACAAAAGCCGCATTAAGATCAAAGGGACTTTAAACCAACACTACTTTTGGCATGGCAGAGAGGACTAATTCATGTAAAATTTTGACCTAATTTTCCAACTTTGTTTTTGTGGTCTATTTGGTTGTTTAATTTGCAATCTGGCGTGTTGATCAGAGGCAGGGGCTTAAGCCTAGCCTATTGCATTGTTTGGCTGAAAGTGTGTAAAGCAGAGAGAGTGAGTGAGTAAAAGTGTGAGTCTCAGTTCAGTTGTATTGTTTGGTGCAAGTATATAAAAGCAGTCTGGATTACTACAGGTCAGACTTTAGAGATGAGAGCTGTATCAAGGCAGAGGAGGCCTGCTGAGAGAAGGGGAGAGTGGAGAAAAGGGGAATGGCTAGTTAGAGCCTCGGTCTCTTTTTGTGTTGTGTGTGAGATTCCAATGCATCGGGGCCCTATCGCTGAGGAAAGGATCACGATCCAGAGAGAGAAACAGGTTTGGCTAACGTTGTAAACACAGGCAACCAAAAGGTCAGTGTTTAACATTATTTTATGTTTAAGTAACAACAGTTTTCTCCATTGACATAGCCTAATATTTATAAATAGCAAACTTTGCATTTTACATTAACATTTCCACACCCTACTGATTTCAGTAAGTGCATACTTTACTGCAATTTCTATATTACTTGCAAAACAATAATACATTACCTAGTAAAAGTACGAAATTAATAAAATGTAATCATTAACTGAAACCACAAGTATTACATTCTGAAGGGCAATCAAGCGTTAAAAGAGCTCTTCCTACCAGGTCCAGCCTTTCTTCCATCAATGATGAACTCAGCACGCACAGTGGCTCTGGCAGACTCCGCCCCTTGACCCGTCACAACGACCTGGCTTGAATCTACAGGAAGCGGAGGCCCCGGGCAGTATCCGAGAAGTGGACTCAACTCAATGGGAACATTTGACCAATACATGTGGATGTAGTGGTCACCTGGCATGTAAGTTATAAAATAATTAGTACAGTCAAACAGTGCAAGTCCCGCTATTGTTGTGGAGAAAAATAGGTTGTACGAGACAGGTGGACATCTTGCACAGTGTCGTTATATAGAAAAAAACGCAAGGGGTCAAAGTGGGGAGTGCGCGTTTGTGCAGCTGATTTTCTTGGAAAGGGTCAACCTGGTCTTAGTGGGATACAGCCACGCAAAAGGTGGATCGACGGTGTCAAGGAAACCCTTAGAAAACATAACATTACAACTGAAAGAGCTGCGGAGCTGGCCTACCATAGAAAACTGCATCTCCCTTCGACGTTTAACGGCAACAGAGGATGAAAAAGTAAAAGTAAAGCACAGTAAGTAAGTATTCTAGTAGACAATTGGAGGTGCTTGGTAAAGTAACTTTCCCACTGTGGAATTAAACTCGTGTCTACTGTTTCTAACATGGGAAAGAGCTACACCATTACACAACAGATGTCGGTCCTGTTGCTGAGTTGTTGTTTAGGGCAAGAGAGCATGACGAAGCTCTCACGTCAATTTCATTAATGCAAATTAAGTTTCAGTAAAGACAACCACACTAACAAAATAATGACATATTGGAACAGGAAAGGAATAATAATATGTCAGATAGACAACAAATGTTGTAAGCATGTGTTAAAAAAATGCTGTTTTAAGTCTCTCTCTCTCTCTCTCTCTCTCTCTCTCTCTCTCTCTCTCTCTCAGCAGTGTAGCTCTGATGTCATTTAGTGCTGTGCAGTGGAAAAGGTGATGATCAACAGTCTTATAAGCATAGCCACACAAAGAACACTGTGGGGGAAGTTCTGGTTTCATTTTCTCTAATTGAAAGTTGAGGTGTATATGTTCTGTTCGTAGGTGGAAGATTGTGGTCTGTTTCTTTCCCTGCAGGTGGTTGATATTGTCATTACGTTTTATTGAAGTGATATGTTTGAAAACGGCTCTGCCTGTCTTTCCAAGGCCCAACTGTTCATCCAATCTTGTTTGCTGTTGCTTTTAATGATTTGTTTTTCTGTGTTGTATGAAGTTGGAGTTTTGGGTTGTTCCTGTTCAGATCACCTTTTGGTGAGTGTGTCTGCTCTGTCATTTCCAGGTATGTTTGAATGTCCGAGAATCCACTGCCTCACCAGGAATGCCACAGAATGTTATAAGGTGATTGGAGCCAAACAGAATATATGGTTAGTCTTGGTTTAGATGACGGTCATTTTCTATCTCTTGCACGGCTGATAGTGAGTTAGTGAAAATCACAATACTCTGCCTTTTGTTTGGATGAATGTCAAAAACTGCAGAGATGGTATAGTGCTGTTTCAATTGCCATCATTTCTGAATTGAGGTTGTTGCATTTCTCTCCACAGGCTGCAGAGATCTCATTGGAACTTCCATCTGGGTATTGTATTAGTATTTCATATCCGGCTTTGGTTGCGCCTTTGAATGCTGAGCCATTTGTATAAACGTATATCCATTCATTTGAAAAGTTGTCAATTGTTTGATGTAATGCAAGCATCAGCGTCACTGAGTCTGAAGATTTTGTGCTATTGTCTCTAAGAGATGTTGTAATTACTAGTTTTTTTTCAAAGATATGTGGGGAGGAATGTTTTGGTCATGGTTGCCTCTTTTGGTTTCTTTTCTGTTTTGAGGTAGACGGTGACTCTCCATTAGTTCTGTGATATGATGCATGACTGATTTTTGTTAAAGTCATTTCTTTGGTTTCCATGTTTCTACTGGTTTCCTGTTTGAGTAGTTGGGGCACATTCTTTTGTTTTTTTCATGGAGCTCCAAAACTGCTTTATCTCTGCGAATTCCCAGGGGTTCAACATTTGAAAGAATTTCACATGCCGCTATAGGTGTAGATCTCATGCCACCGTTTATGAAATGGAAGGCATTATTTTGGACCTTATCAAGGGTGTTGCCAGTAGTTGGACTGCCCATAGTGAGTAGGCTATTGGGGGGGGGGGGTGAAAAAAGAGAGAGAAGGATAAGGGAGGGGATGGGGAGGGAAGAGACACAAAGAGAGTGAAAACAAAAAGAAGTCATACCTTCGGTACGTGGTGTGAATGACATGGAAACTTGTTCTTTTGTCTGCTTCACACTCACAATCAGCTTCCCCTTTGGACTCAGAACTTCACCTTTAAATATCCCTGCAAAAACAGAACAGACAGTGACAATGAAAATCTTTTTTCAACCTTCATGGAGAAATTTGTCTTGGTCATTTGCGAAGGCAGTAATGTTACAAAAGTCAAGTGCAATCAAGAAAAAGCATAAAAAAGGGGATATAAATGCATGTACAGTCGAACCTGTCTTTATGGAAACCTCTTGTTGTGTATGGGACATAACAAGGTTATAGTCCATCCTTGTTTTAAGGGAGCTACCTCCCGTCACTTTAAGACATGCTCAGTAGCGACTAGTGGGGTGAGTAATAAAGTGCAATTGCTGTCCGAGATTTGTGTGAAGAGCAGTTATTCTTGTGCTCGTGTCAGTTAGCCTAGAGACGTGTTCTGGATTAAAGTGAACCCAAAGTAGACAAACACCTCTCATTGGTGGAAACCTGTCATAACTGAACTTTCCTGCACCTCCCTTGATAAATTCCTCTTTAATTACCTCCATAAAACTGAAACATGCCTAACGCAACAACAAAAAAACAGAAAGAGAAATTCCTTCCTTTCGCAGAGTTTTTAACCTGTCTAAAACTAAAAACAGAAAATTCTTTGCCTACTCAGCCTTGATCTGAAACAAAAATTATTAACTTTGGTTACCTTGGCTCTAACTTTTACATTATGCTGCCAGGCAAGAAAAGGGAGTGGGGATGCCACTTGGAAGTAGATTTTACCCCATTCATGAGAGCCCTGCATGGTGCAGATGGTTATGGTGGTATAGGTGTGAAATCTCACCAGTGCATGTAAAAGTTCCTCAGTGGCGATTCTTTCCTGAAACTTTCCTGGGTAGTTCGTGGCCAGAGGTGTGAGATTAATTTGACCAATGCCCGTCGCCCTGATTATATGGCCAGTGGACAAAAATGGTCCTTGAATCTTTGTTACATGCACAAGAGAGGTGGCATTTGTTGACTGTGTTTATCACACTGATGGGTGAGGTTAAGGGTGGAAGCAAAGAGGTTCAATCATTTCTCTTTATTATAGGTCAAACAGTGACTCTATGAGATACACGCACTGGTGGCAATGGATAAGTAGGACTGCCACATGCTATTATCAGAGAGGATAAAAGGATAGCACTACAGAGGAATAGGGTTTTGACCACTGCTTGCCGATCAGACAATTAAACCACCCCCTGGGGCAGTGCCACTGACTGTAGTGTGTTTAGGCCATTCCCAAAGGGGGGACATTTCTTGTTCAAGCATAGTAGAATTGTAAATGGGCTGACTCATGTCACGCTCATAACTGTGCCTGATCTACAACAGGGAACTGCTGCTTTTTCTTTCCTGATCCTTACTATTGTCATTTTCCTCTACTTCTTTTGTATGTTTGTCACTCTCTTGTGACCTTCTATTTCCGGGGTGCCTTGATAGTCGAAGCAGACCTTGTGCTGTTGAAGCTAGAGAGGTGAGCAGTCTAAGTCTGATTCCCTGTAAAGACTTCTCTGTTTCTCTGTTGACACCCGCCCCTTGGTGCTCAAATGACCTTATGCAGTTGCGAGCGCCTTAAAACCCTCTACTATAAATTTTTAAAAATAAGACAGTTAAACGCCCTTGATCCCACCAGCTGGGCCGCAGGTTCCCCTGTCCAAGACAAGACATGTCTAAGACAGGATGTTTTTCGGGCTCCCTTGCAGTTCCGCCTTAGACAGGTTTGAGTGTATTATGTGCTGATCGAAACACCACCAAACCATAAACATACCCTGTCTCTCAATCCCTCCCTCTCCTTCTCTCTCTCTCTCTCTCTCTCTCTCTCTCTCTCTCTCTCTCTCTCTCTCTGTTTCTTTTGTTCGTAGCACAGTGGGTTCAGTATGGTAACCTCACAGCAGTTTGTACAATTAAATTTCTATATTTGTGTGTTCTTGACTTGGGACATGATTTTGTTTGTTAGTTTGAGTAAAGAGAAGAACATCGACACAAAAATGGTCATTTGTTGCTGGGAAAAAAATAAAACAAATAGTAAACAGAAACAACAGAGGAAAAGTAAGGGAGTAGGACCTGCCAGCGGCACCCTCCAACCACCCACTGGAACATGCTTATACAAACATACAAACAATTAATACGACAGAATTGATATTTCAACAAAATATACAAAAAACAGCCCAAAACAAAAGAGCAGTTGTAAAAATATAAAATGTCAAAATTTCTAATTCAAAATCTAAAAATTTTTTAGCAAGGACGATACAGATTTACTGAGCGCATTCAAGTAGAGAAATTACAAATATGCCATGATCGCTGCTGATGTCAGTTTTAGACCAGGCACTTGAAAAAAGATTGTTTACCTGGTCCCGCCTGGCTGACATCAAGGTCCAAAACAAACAGCTTCCCATAGTCTAGAGCAATGTGATCATTCTCATCCTTCAGTTCCTGTACATCAGTGAGCAGGGTCACCAACGATTTATCCGTCACATGAGCCTCAAAAGGTGAGTCTGAAACACAAGAAGGATTTCTGCTCCATTTCTCTTCACATCATAATAATAATCATAAAATAGGCCCTGACATTTCGAGTAAATATCATGTTGAGATTAAAAATTCAGAGAAGAGTCTTGAGAATTCTTTAAAAGAACAAGATTGTATCAAAATAAAGTGAAAATATAACACTGATAATATTGGAAGAACCCTTCTACAATAAAACAAAACAAATGAAATATAACTCCATAAAGTCTAGTATTTCTGCCATTATTAAAACATCTCTTTCTCCTCATGTAGCCAATGTGGAAACAGGATTTTAACTTCTTACCACAGCTTGGGGAATATCAGAGAGACAAACTACTACTTTCAGTAAAACGCATCAAATCAGAGGAGCAAAAATTTACCCTTTGATATAAAATGTACAACTTTTATTTCATTCACTTAGCTAACGTATTCCAGAACCAAAAGATGTATCTATGTGCTTGTACATGTACAAGTTTAACCTGGAGTGACATAAGAAGGAAAATAACACCATGTGAAATTCAAAATAGAACTGAGAACCAAAATAGAAGCCAGAAAATAGAACACTAAATTCAGGAAATCTGACGTAAACTTAAAAATATTAATGTGAATGTTGTTAAAACAATTAAATATTTAAATGCTGTGCAAAAACAAAAGGCACAAAGTAACTTGAATAAAAGATCATAGGTTGATATGCATCACCCGAATTTTAATACACAACATATACCAGCCACAGAGAAGCATTTTATCATAAACAAACCCAGCAGTTAAATGTTTCAGAAATATAACCAAGTAACAAATATGAAACGAAATTCAGAAATACTTCCAAACGAAGTGTCAAAAGACAGAACATATCTTCCATCTGTGTGATTTTAAAGTCATTAAAGATTGAGTATTAGATTTCTAACTGCAACCTTTTCGCAAAATAGATAAACAGATGATTCAACTTCCTGTAGATATAAGCAGCTCATCGTCCCCACAATATGCTGATTTTCATCTGTTGAAACACTTTCAGAAATCCTGATACCATTTGATTATTAAGAAACATGCAGCAAATTCCTGGTACAAACAGCTCTAGGAGAGCTTAGTTTAGTAGGGTTTTTCTAGGCTTGAGTAAAAAGAGGTACATTAACATAATACAGTCATTTAATGCTGGAAATGAGCATGCCAGACAAAAATACGCCACAGTACAGGAGCAATAGAAAAAAGTGAAGAAGTAAAACTTATATTATATATAACCCCTCCACCCACCTATTTCTTTGACAGTATTAATGTAAATTATATACAAGGCAAGAACATCAATCAATTTGATAAAACTGAAGCAACAAAAATGGTGCAAAAAGTTTATGTGTCTGATCAAAAACTTAAACAAAATATTTATGTTGTTTTTTAATTCCCAAACACCCATAATTTTTCACTCATTGTGTATATTTTAAAAAAATAATTATTGAAAAATAGCTTTTTTGTGTGGAAAACAAATATTTGCTCATTAAAAAGATAAAATTAGTACTAAAACTATCCAATGAATATATATAGAATAGGAATACATACACAAAGATGTAGGCCTTATTTGTAATGGATATATGGTGAAGCAATAAAGGCATGCTTTGTCTACTTGAAACAGAATACAGTCAAAATTGTCCCAGACAATGAGGAGAAAAGTGGTTATCTTCTACAAATGGACATCTTGAGCAATGTCTATAGAAACATTTTTAAATGCACGGGGGGTTAGTGGGAAGTGATCATTTAACTAGTCACTGTCTTGAACAGGTTCAGGCGCAACTGCATAATAATATATGTGAGGCATCGTGGTGGAATCAGGCACTTGTCAACTTTTGGGCATCTGGAGTTATTGGTATCATCTTAAAGCTTGTTCACTTGCCTTTATTTGGATGAAAAAAATATTAATTTATCTGGAAAACAAGTCGAGATATTTGCGAATGAAGGAGGTGGGTGTCACCTGTTTTCAGAGGTAAAGTTGGTGAGAAAATGGCCGACAAAGATTAGTTATTTCCTTAGCTTAAGAGTCCGTGGTAACTGAAAATTTACATTTTTTGTGCCTTTAATCAACGTTTTTCAGAAAAATCCACACAGAAATGAGTTCTTTAATGGGCATGAAAGGTGTTGAGCCAAAAAACAAAAATTTGATAAAAATTCACAAACCTGCGGAAAAATGCAAGTTTTTTCACTTTGATTATTTTGACGAGAGCCTGATTCCACCACACTGCCTCACATATTAATGTTATCAGGCTTCCACAATGAGAAAATGTCATTTATGTTAATGTCAACAAACAAAGGGAAAAGACTCTAAAAGAGTTAACCCTGAGTGACATAAGAAGGGAAAATAACACCATGTGAAATCCTAAACAGAACAGAGAACTATAGAGTTTTCTTTGTCCTATTATTGCTTTAATAGAGCTTGACAACAAAAGGATGAATTCTTACACCTAAATTGCACCTGACAGAATGGTGAGAAGACGAAAAAAAAAAGCAGTGTCCTTCAGGACAGTGCAGAAAGAAATCCAATCAATGCCTCTTTTAATCGAGGGCTTGGCAGACTAACCACTATAGGCCACAAACACTACATGCATAAGAAAATTGTGAACAAGATCTATACAGAGAAATGACAGGCATAAAATTTACTGAAATGAGTAAAGTTAAAACAATTTCAAACAGAACATATTTTTTTCAAATTATCAAATTTGTAGGTTATGAGCCTTAAATAAACTGCACTTTAACTTACGTTGAAATGTACTTAACCATGAGTCAACGTGGTAACAGCTATAATATTCTTTATTAAGATATTAGTCACCTTGAAGAAAAGTATAAGAACAGACCATATTTCAGTGCTCATGTGCTAAAACACATAAAAAAATTATTCAAACCCCACGTAGCCTATCTTGCATCAATAGAATTAGACACAAATCAAGAGAACACTTATCCCTGTATTTCTTTTTCTGATACCTTTGGTGTGGGAACTGACATTCTGTAGGCTATTTTCTACATGCCACAGCATGATATCATGCATAAGAAAAAAGAAAGACACTACTATCTAACATACATTAAGGGGGTAAAAATTCTCAAAAGTATAAAAACCAGCACCAGAAGTAACACAAAATTATATAATCTAATATTTTAGTTTGTATAAGCCAATGAACAGAAAAGGTCTATATACATTGAACTTATGACTGCTACTAATACTATGAAACAAAAAACAAAAACATTGCAATATTTACCTCCCCTCTCCCCCCTTTATCCCCACATTATGTAATCTAAAAAAACAACCACTCATTGACAGACACTGACATATATATGCACACTCTCTCCCCTCACATACATGTAGAACGTGCAACACTGCACATACATACATAGGCCTACTTGTAAACACATATGCATGCATGCACATAACATAGGTGTATATGATTGCACCCATGAATGGTCATACATACATGCATGCACCTATGAATGCGCGTGCACACACACACACACACACACACACACACACACACACACACACACACACACATACACACACACACACACACATACACACAGACATACACAAAGAACCAGCACAAACACATTCAATAAAATCAATTATATTCCTAATTTTTCACCTACCTGAAACATGCACACCTTCCCACATGACACTGATTTTGTACATGCCAGCTTTTTTGGGAATATATCTGTAATCCATAGTACCATCTGGTTTCCTTTCTTTGTACACCTCCAGCTGCTGACCATTCACTAGTTGTGTTAGTGGGTGAAATAATCAAATTAGAGCTCCCATTGAGTCATGGGTAAACAAAGAGAGATAATATAGCATAATAATTATACTAGCCATCACCATGAGCATAATACGTTCGGTTAGTGCAACAGAGAGATTGAATGATATAACATAACATAAAAGGTCATTATTATATTGGGTGTAGTAAGCTGAGTGTGCATATTGTTCAGAATTCCAGTCAAATTGTTGAAAGAGAATATTTAGAAATAATGAAAGCTTAGAGAATGAGGCAATTCAACCCTCGCCAGCACAGAATCATGGCATCAGCCCGGCCCGATATGGGGCGGACCATATCTCCCGGTATTTCAACATTTTTACCTTGATACCACAAGCGTCCAGTGGGAAATCACACATGTTTTGGACCACGTAACGCTGACTGGGCATACCACACAGCGCTGTGCGAAAGCCCACCGTTATACACATGTGCACAAGACCATGATGGGGATAGGGCTTGACCAGATCCCCCACCGCCCACTTACGCATCATGTGATAATTGACCCGCAGGAAGACAATAGTGTAGTTCGGCACCACACGAACCCCATTGTCACAGTACCGTTTCACAGTTAATTATGGTCATTGTCACATGACACGACTATGAAGAACAAAGGGTCATACGGATGCTCTCTCTGTCTCTTTCTCCCCCCTCTCCCCAACCCCTCTTTCTCTCTCTCTCTCTCTCTCTCTCTCTCTCTCTCTCTCCCTCTCCCTCTCTCTCTCTCTCTCTCTCCCTCTCCCTCTCCCTCTCTCTCTCTCTCTCTCTCTCTCTCTCTCTCTCTCTCTCTCTCTCTCTCTCTCTCTCTCTCTCTCTCTCTCTCTGGGGGGTGGGGGTGGGGGGATCTCTCTCTCTCTCTCTCTCTCCTTCCCTCTTCCTCCCTTCCTCCCCCCTCTCTTTCTTTCTCTTCCTCTCTCTCTAATTTATCTCTCTGTTTCTAACACACTATCTCACTCACATACACATACACAAGCACGCACAAAAATACACACCCCCATCCTTCTCAAAGATATAATGGGCACTACGATGACCCAACGGAAGGGGCCCACATGTATCCGCACATGTTCATTATTTATCTTAGCGTCATTTGAGGCCTATAGAATGTGATATAAAACAATTTCCCATTTAAACATGTGTACTAATCTTCCCACTCCCAACCCTAAAAAAAAAGTCTAAACCGTTGCTATATGAGATTCATGTAATGTCTAAGGCTCTAAGAAAAGGGAAACATGAATCATAAAGATGGAATAAAAAGCATACTTACAACTACCAAGTACATGCATGACCAAATTCAGACAGTACTTCTATGCAAAAAGCTTGGATTCAGCTATTAAACAAAAAAATCCCAACAGCAGGGGCCAAAGACATTATTAAGAATGGACTCCAAGCTGCCACCACTATCTTCAACCTAAAAGCACATTACACCATCATTGTCAGACTAAGAACAATTTTTCAAGGCAGCAGTAATCACAAGAGGTAAGAAACTACACAGAAGATGTCCAGGGAGGGAGTATGTAAATGCAAAAAGAGTCTCCATTCAAAGATGCAAAATCACTGTTGGAAAATCTGAACACAGTAACCAAAGATAGGGGAGGGTTGATTGTATTCTACAAAAGCACTGCAAAAGCAAAACCCCAATGCATTTCATGATGCTATTTGGAAAAGAAACCTGAATTACAACAAAAAAGTTAAAAGACAAAGAAATATTTTGGAAGTCCAAAACAGTTGAAATATGTAAAGGAAAGACATTTCATTTTCAAAAGGGATTAAGAAAAGAAAAGGGAAAAGAATGTTCCGACCACTTTCTTAGCTAAGTTCTATAATGTTGGTGAGTTTGTCTGTTGCTACATACTCTCAACAGAAACATCTATGTCTCCCTGCAAGTCCTTCTTGTCTACATTGAAAGACGCTTCTACTGCTCTGGTCCCTTGCCTGAGTCCATCACCAGTCACAGCCACTTGCCCAGGATCTGACACTTCTATTGTTTTAGGAGTTCCTGCATTGGAAAATTCAATGACAACAACAATAGCATCAAGATGTCAAGTGACACATTGATTCTGATGTGTGGGTGGTTGGTGGGTGCTCTGGTGCGATTTGCTCCTTCTTTCCTATCAAATAACAATTGCCCTTATCTCCTCTTTTTCTTTTTTTGTGTGTGTTACTCTCTCGTAACACCTGTAATCGTTGGCACTGATATGACCTTATTGTTTTGCAAGTGCCCTAAAAATAAAACTCTTCCTGAAACTACAGGGTTCTTATGTCTTAGATAGTTTATTTGGTTATCATGTTTTTCAGTTAAGCTTTAGTAAGAGTTTTACGGAATTTGGAGTACAAATAGGTCATATTATATAAATATTGAAGCTTAGAGGTATTACTTATAGAATAACATACAAAGAAGAAAGGGAAGAGAAGTACTGATGATAGATATTGGAGTAAACCATACCGCAGCCAACCACCCACTTCACCTTGTCTATCAATGAAACTTGTTACGAAACCTTGCCATAAATGCACTGTTTAACTCAGTAAGCCCTGAGCCCGAGATAGTCGGGTAGTGCACTTCTGCACTGGGCCCTGAACTAACAGTATCGGGATGGAAATTTTTACTGCTTTATAACGTAAACACAAATCCAATAAGGATAGACTTTCCTTTACAAATGACCCCTGGCCATTTCTTTATAAAATACAGACTGTTACAAGGGCAAAGGTTGCTTTCTTGACATACAATTTAAAATAACTTAGCATGTTGTAACGAAGTGGGAAATGAGAACACGTCTTTTGGTATCTCTTCCTAGCTACTTTTTAGTGCATGTTGCTGATTTTTTGGGTTTTTTTCTGACTTAAAAAAAACACCATAACACTCTAGGCACAGCCAGCAGACAGAGTCCTTTGCCCCAGGGCTGAGTGAGTTAAAATTGTATAGTTCAGTGTAGTATGCATTTCAATCACATCGTTGTTGTACTTCCTAAACAAGGCAATTTTACTTTTTAAAGCAGCCATTTCTAGCGCACAACAAATGGACATTCCATTTTCACACTTCCCTTATTGTAGGCTAGCCTATATATCTATTATCTACTTTTTTTCAAAGCTTGACGGGAAATTAAAGGCATTGATTAATTCCTGCTTACCTCAATCAAGAAACCCCTTGAACTTGCATCACTGCATCATCATTATTAACCCTTTGAACGCAGCCCCATGAGCCAACAGAACTCATGCATTTGAACCAGTTTTGACCTGGCTTGATACGAAAAGATTTTTTAAAAATGGAGCTCACCCCTGATTGGTTCTCCGCCAAGTGTTGTTTTAACCCTGTGGGGTCCCGCTACGGTCGGAGTGAATGTGATCGTACGAGTGAGTCCAATACCAGTCACCTGGACATCACCCAATTTCCGTCCAGCACTATACTCAACCTCTGCCTCCACATTGTCGAGGCCGCATCCACCTATCTCAGCTGGGGAGGAAAGGAAAAACCAAATCATTATTTGAACAACAATAATAATAACAATAATAGTAATAATAATAATAATAATAATAATAACTTAAATTTTTTTAAAAATACTACTAATAATAATACTAATAATAATACTAATAATAATAATAAAAAATTACATTTCATTGGTCCCTCGAGGGAAATTTGGATTACAATGGAAAACACATGCATAAACACATAATAATAATCCATCCATCCATCCATCCATCCATCCATCCGTCCGTCCGTCCGTCCGTCCGTCCGTCCGTCCGTCCGTCCATCCGTCCATCCATCCATCCGTCCGTCCATCCATCCATCCATCCATCCATCCATCCATACATACATCCATCCATACATACATACATACATACATACATACATACATACACAATATTAAACCATTACAGAACAATTCCACAAACATTGTAATAACTGGTTGACACTGTTTAGTGCCCTATTTATTTTTTTGCTACAGTTGTTAGGTCCTGCTCAAGGGACACACCCCAGTGAGGATCCTTGTAAACCCTGTGTCACTGTCACTTGTCTGAACTCACTACTCACTTTACAACTGAACACTGTTTTCATGGAATCTGTCCTATTTAACATTGATCACCATTGAATAATAGGAAAAGAGTAGTGGGGAGGGGAAGAGGAGAAAATGAAAATACACCTGCCAAAAAACACACGGAAACTCATAATGATGATTCTTGTATTCAGCAGTGTCTAAAATGTTCCTTCATTTCCCACTCCACATATAGAGTTCACAGCTAAATGTAACAAACTGTTATATAAATTAATCTAACAGAAACACCTCTCCCAGAAGAGCTATTTTAGTCTAGCTTGTATGTACTTCTTAACTATTACCATCATCTGTTTAACACTTTGCGGTCACTTGACGCAATGATGCGATGGTGAAAATTACCCATTCCGGTCACCTTATGCTGTTCTTTACCAGGCCCGAGAAGCCCGTTGCAGTCACTCTCCTGGCTGGGTGACCAGATGGGGTACTTTGTACTGCTGGCTGCACGACTGCAAAGTGATAAACTGTCTGCCCATCTTACTTTCATCTCAGCACTATATGACCATTATGCAGCGGATGAGATTCTCTTAACTAATCAAAAGAACACAAAAAAAATTTTTTAAATCCAATCCTAAGCACAAAACAAGATTAAAAGAATGCAATTACGAAACCTTCCAGAGAAACTTCCTTCCCGACAATACAGCGTTCAGGTGGATCCAATAATCGAGCTTTGCTTGGATCAAAGGCATCTAAATACTGAATAGAGACTTCATGTTGCTCAATGTAAAGAGTTACACTCCAAACTCCTGAAAAAGTGAAAGAGAAAAAAAAGTTATGATCTATGTTCTTATGTCTTGAGAAACCAGTTTTTTTTTTTTTTATTGCACATTAGGCCTAAACACAGAAAGTTAGTCTATTCATGATACAAAGAGAAAGACATTGAAAAAAATGTGTAGTGCACTGAACACAGGGATATTTTTCATGCTCTCTTTTTTTTCACGGGCCATTTTGTTCTTAACCTGGTTATTTCCAATTTGAGATTTCAGTTACAAAGGGTCATGTATTCTGTAATAGTTTATTGCTAGGCCTATCTCATTTTTATGTGTGGCTGAGCTCCTACGCCGTGCAATACAAAAAACAAGTTTAAGAAAGACACCACCAGTCTGCTTTATACATGTGGATCATTCTCTATAAATTTTACCAGCATAGATAAAAGATGTATAAGAAACAGATTGACACTTACAGACAAATACAGCAGTGGTAACACAAATAATGCTGTAACATTTCAAGAACGACTTGACTGTATTCACAAGTTCCTCTAAAAAAATGAATATTGGAAAAACCATTAATTCATGTAGTGTGTGACCCCCCCCCCCCCCAAAAAAAAAAAAAAATCCACAAAAAAAAACAAAAAAACAAAAACAAAGCAAGAACAAAACAAAAGTGACAAGACCTTTTGCTATTTATAGCCGGGTCTCATTCCGACTCAGGTGAAGTGAAGAAAAATTATGTAAAGTGCCTTTCCCAAAAACACATAGTAGGCCTACGATTCAAACTCATAACCTTACCGTTGAGAGACGAAAAGGAAACTGTTTACTATTACAATTAAGCAGCAGTACACTGGCATCCAATGGACTTGAGAAGTTATCACTTACCAATAGTATTAGGTATGAAGGAAGATTTTAGGCTACTGTCAACGGGGTTAAGGGTCAGAGTGTTTTCGTTGCCACTAGGACCCTTTGTTTTGACAACAACACTACTCTGCATTTCTACTGGACAAGGCACCTGAAGGAAGAGAACAAAGGGTTGACAATGTTAGTTTTTTTTTTACAATTCTGCAAGAAATGATATTTATATCCTAAAAGGAAATATTTTAGAGCAAAATCTAGATTATGTGTATTAATGTATGGGTTTAAGGTCCCTTTCAACACTGTAGGGTTTTTATAAAAGGCTAGATTTCCAAATGTAAAGTTACTCTCTGAAAGAATAGAGTTAAGGGAGTGAACAGCCTTAAGTAAACAACAAAAACAACCCAAACTCAAAAATACCCCTTTGACAACATCAAAAACAACCCAAGCTCAAAAAAACCCAAGACCAGAGACATCAACACAATAGCAAGTCAAAATATCAGCTGAATGTAAGGTCTATCTCTAGATTTCTTTAGAAAAAAAAACAAGATGTCAGGTGAATTTTTTTAAAGAATGTCCAAGAAAAGAAGGCACAAGTCCCACAAGAAATCTAGATGACTTTTTCCTCTATATACCACATTGCCCGGAAAAGTGTTGTCCAATTGTAAAAATCTGTCGGCATAAGATTAAAAACTAGCTGGGTACCCCGTCCAATGAACGGACGGAATCGTCAAGTCATTTTGAGTTCAGTGCACACTGCATGTGAACAGAAGTCTCACTTGTTTACAATGGCGTCTTAGAAGACAGACTTTCCCATGATTAGATCTGAACGAAACTAATGAAAAACAGCAAATTAAACTGCACTGACTTCAGACTCTTTAATATAACTGTGCGTCCTTTAAACGATTCTGAACCAGCATTAATTTTTTCAAATTCGAAAGTTAAGTGGTTCTGAAGTTTTAGGCAACCAAAGTGACGAACTTTCACAAATATAATATAAATAGATATAGATGCTATAAACATATGCTATCAGTTGTATACATTTAAATGAACTTCAAACGGGAGAAATTACTTCTTTTCAGTTGAAAATTTTAAAAAAAGGTTTGTTTCCTGATACAAAATTAAAACACCTTGAGGAATGGAAAACTGTATTTTAATGAGTAGGCCTACACAAATCTTTAACAACTAATCTCCATGGCGACTTATATGTAGGCCTACAGGCTAGGCCAAAAAACAAGAAAACACACAATGCCTCAGATAAAACAATGTTATTTCATTCTACTAAATTACCAACAACACAATTGAAACATACTTGCTACAGACATATTTATCCTCCAGGTAAAAGTTAGGTGCTTGCAACCCATTTTGAAGGGCTGACTTAACACTTTGCCCCCATGGGATGCCAATTAGCGACGGTGTATATATAGCAACAAAAACATTACAGCAATGATCTCCTTTTTCACAGGCGCTCTTATTGACGATAAATTTTCTTTCCGAATGTTTGTGTGGTCTTTGAGGTCAAAAATTAGTTTGTATACAACAATTGGAGTAAATCTTTTTTAAAATTAATGTCTAGTAGACCTAGCAAGAGTGCTTCTTTACTCTTCCACCTTGATGATAATTCGGTTGATGAATGAGCAAGATGTAATGTTTTCCATTCCGATTCTTATTTCTTTTTTGGTGAACATGCGATCATTACTTTAAATTTTTTCAGTATGCTGAAATTTTGATACTGGTTGGTTGGGGTATTTTTGCTGAGATACAGGTGTAGTACTGATGTATTGCATCTGCATTTTGGTCCGTGGGCACAAGTGTTGCTTGTTCTGCGTGCTGCATGGGTGGAAAGTGTTTTGTGCAATGTCTGGGGCTTCTATGAGGTCACACTGGGTTTATTTTTCATAAGCAGAAAACAACAAAGCGGAGATGGGGATGCTGAAGTCCTTGGTTGAGGAGCTAGGACTTGCTATGAGCAAAGATGCTATGCTAAAATTTTCTGGTTCCTTCTGTGCTACTCAACTGTACCTCAATCTTGTATGGTTGATCAAGCTTGCAAGGACTTGGATATCCCAAAAGACGGAACTGGCTGAAATCAGGCTGAACAGAAAATGTGAGCGGACTCCCTTGAACAGCCTCACCATCGTACAGTATGTGAACCTGAGTGACAAATACATATTATATTGTTATTGTTCAATTATTGTAAATGCTTTATAACCCCAAGGTCACAAATTTGATCACCTTGGAGGCAGGCAACTTCAACAGTGCCTATATGGAGCAACCCATGCTGAGAAAGAGGGTTACAGCACCCAGGAGGCAGATGAAGAGACTTTGTAAAAAAAAACCTACACATACCAAAACTGCATTCATATCTTCTGCATGCACTGATCGAGCCTAACAATTACACCACAGATGCCAGAGGATAAAAAGATAGTTATAACTGTGAAACAAATACTGTAGACCTTATACTTAATTTCATAGTAACCACAGGTAATATAATCATCTCTCTGCAGGCTTATTTTCTATGAGAGATAAGAATATTCCCTTTGAATTTGAAGCATAGACAGTCATCTCCAACATTCCACAAATGTATTCAATCTTTTTCAAAATTAACTATATAAAAAAGACCACATTAATTTTAAATTTATTTGATACAACATAGTCTATGTTCATTAGAACTAGGACTACAATTCTTCCAGTCTTAGTAATAGGTATCTAGCTACATGAGTATACAATACAAATACAAAGGAATCAGCCTACAAAGGCAGGGGTTGACGACATAATCTTTTTCTTACAACTATAGGCAGTAGTAAAGTTCCTGAATGATCAACCAGAAAAAAAACTTAGATCTCTGTAAAGAACTTTTTACAGCTAGGAGCCAAGTTAGCCATCAATCTTTGGGACAGTAAACATTTTGTTGTTCTTTCCCTCAACATCTTCACTTTCCTGCAGGAAACAAAATCAAATGCCGCATCTCCTTCATGTGTTACTAATACAGTCCCAGGAGATGATTACGTCAGAGATTTATCAAAGGAAGTTGTCATGATTACAAAAATAATCTCCACACAGATTCTTAGGCTAATATTAAAATATGAATAAGCATGAGATACATAAACTTTGGCAGCAATTCTAAAGATAAATAGTGACCAAAAAAAGTCTGTAGAACTCACTTTGTACTCTCCTGCAGCTTTCGGAACAAAGTTGCACGATCCAAATGTCTTTGTCGTCCACTGTACTGTACACTTGGGAGAGTCAGCACCAGGATTTTCTACTGTCATCTGCACTTTTGACTGCTCGAAATCAGACTCTGTGGCTTTAACGTCAAAATTTACCTATGTAGAAAATTAAGAAAAAAGCTGTCAGATGGGTGATGGGAGAAGAACAGGACAATATAAACTTTATACAGTGGCATCTGTTTTGATGGTTACCTGTCTGAGACAATTCCCTGTACATGTGCCCACTTTCCACTTCCCTCCTCTTGCTTTTTTTTTTCTACATTATAATGACGCTGACAGAGACATACATTTATCTAAGGCAATAGTTTTTCTCCTCGTCAATGGATAGCCATCTCAAGAAATTTTATCCATATTCTTACATTTGTATAGTGCATATCCGCGCTCAACAGCAGGCTCTATGCGCTTAACACTATATTTTTACCCCAGCAGACCATAGAACACTCAGAAACATTCTCAGCTTCCCGGGAAGTAAACAGTGCAAGCAGCTGATTAAGTGCTCAAACACTAACAAGCTGACAAGATCTTTCGTGGTCTATAGCTGGGTACCCATTCCCACCTGGGTGAAGTGAGGAAAATTTGTGTAAAGTGCCTTTCCCAAGGACACAACGTCGGACCCCTGACAGGATTTGAACCTACGACTTTACGGTTGCGAGTCCGAGAGCCTAACCACTAGGCCACCGAGAAGGTAAATAAGTGTAGTACCATGTACCCTGATGTCTGTGTCAGATCTGGCACTTCAAGAGGAAGAAGAAAACCTAAAGTTCAATCAGCTGTTTCCTGTCAGGGTAATTGTATATTTGGTCTTACACTCCGAAAATAAAAAATTAAGTTCGAGAATTTCTTCAGTCTAAGGTTTTCTTTAATACGGAAGGCCTACAATGTTTAAAAAAAAAACTATCATTAATTTAAATCATATTTTGCATGTCTAACAACTAATAAGGAACAATGTTACCACAGTTTTAAAAAGTAACACTAGCAAATTATTATATTATAAAAAAGTAAGCTTCAAATTCTGTTTTTCCTTATCTTTTCTCAAGTATACACTTTACATATGCAGTCACAAAAGACCTCACTGTTAGAATCTAAAGCTTGTCAATCCAAAAAGTTCCTCTTAATTCAAACAGTACGTTTACTTGAGTGATAGAAACATAATAAAGATAAAATATATCTCATGAAGGAAGAGGGGAAGGTTTGTTTTAGTAGGAGTTTTAAGGCATTTGCAACACAATAAGGTCACAATATACATGTCGAAGATTAAATATGTAACAAGAGAGTAACAAACCCCAAAAAGAAGGAGGGAAGATAAGGACGATATATATATATATGTTTGATAGGAAAGAAGGAGCAAACCACACCAGAGCACCCACCAACCAACCACAGGAGGCAAGAGAGAAGGAGGAGGAGAAAGAGAAGCAGAAAAGGAAGAACAACAAGTAGGTGCAGGAACATGAACAAGAATAATAAATTATCTTCACCATTTCACCCGTCGTCACTGAAGAAACTGTGCACATAAGTTCTAGTCGCTCTGATTTGGGCTTGCGGGGTTTGATGGCCTGAAACTTGCTGAGATATGCCATGATGGCTAAATGATCCACTCCTGGGTCGGCCAGTTCTGAGGCAGTGAGGATAGGCTCAATGCCTAAACCCTTAGCGCTGTCAATTCCTAAAAGGGAACAAAAAAATCGGTTTGAACCATAATAAGACCCTTAAATTTGGAAGAAACGAATGAAGTTCCAATAAGATAAGATAAGATTAATCCTTTTTGTCCAGATTCTGGCACATTGGTTTTGTGTTTCACCACACACATACACACACATACACACACATA
>NW_004797735.1:147753-151365 GCF_000002075.1 Aplysia californica | reverse complement strand
CACACACACACACACACACACACACACGCACACACACACAATGACACTTGAATTGACATATAGGCTTTGATCATTTTGTTCTCTCGAGAAAAATTGAAGTCAAAAGAGGCAAAGGCACACCAAGGATAGCTTACTTAGGGAATTTTACCAGATTGGTGACAGGAAAAGGCAAGGTGTTTTGAGAGCATCCCAGCAAAGAAAAGAGAGGTGAACTACAACCACCCATGTCTGTGTCAGATCTAGCACAGGAAGGAAATGAAGACATTTGAAGTACCGGTACACTGAAAGTTGGAGTGAACTAGCCATGTTTGAGATTTAATCAATTATTTTTTCAAAGTTTATTCCTGAACTGGTGGAAGGTCCCCCCCCAAAAAAAGTAAATGAAACCTGATAAGATACCTTTGCGGTGCTGCAGAGTGACTAAAATGAATTGACAGAGGCAGACAGTGTTTTTGTGACTCTTCTAAAGAATGCTTTTCCACGTGTTGGCAGCTCAGTGGATTGAATTTTTATTATCTTAAGTTTACAAAGTATGAAATAGTGCAAATGAAACTAGATAACCTCCCAGGACATTTTAGTTTTAGTAAGAGTTTTATAACACTTGCAACACGATGTGGTCATATGCGTGCGGAAGATTAGAGGTGTTACTGAAGCGTAACCTACAATCAAAAGAAGGAGGAGAGATAAGGACAACAGATGTCTGATAGAAAAGAAGGAGCAAACCACACCAGAGCACCTGCCAGTCACCTGCCCTCAGGCCGCCGCGGGTTGTGCTAAGACTTGTATAAAAAACAGAGTGTGAAATCGGAGTCACAACTTACCCAGCTGGCATGTTTTGACATTGTCACTGGTGTCGATCTGAGGCCAGCTCGGCACTTCCCCACCCAGTGAGTGGACGAGAGCACACAGGTAAAAGCCGTTGTTCCAGTCAGTCTGTGCAACAAATGAACACACTCAAATTTAAGTCAAAATGTGAAAAAAAAAGTTTATAAACTTTCTGGCATTCTAGAAAGTTGTAATGTAACAAAATCTATCAGTACTTATTGTTACCTTATCAAAGACAGCTAATTAATATTTCACCTAAAAATAAAGAGGAGACTGGCAACAAGTGATGATAAGATAAGATAAGAAGATAAGATAAGATAAGATGAGACAAGACAAATTAAGATACGATAAGATAAGATAAGACAAGAGAAGATAAAACTTCATTGATCTCCAAAAAGAGAAACTTGCAGCAGCATATTAAACGCACTTGTGTGCATGTGCACACACACACCCACATACACATGCACATACACACACACAAACACATACACACACACACACACACACAATTTCATAGGATAGATATACAAATGATGTTATGTATCGCACACCGGATAATGACTGAATAGCTTAACTTCATGACGATATGAATTCAAAATTTAATAAAATAAACTCTGAAAATAGAGAAACACGTTTTTCCGAGGTAAAACACACAACAAACACATACAAATGGATGCAGCCCAAATGATAATTGGAAAATGTTTGAAAAGTAAAGTTATACTCCTTTAATAGTTTCTTTGGCTCAAATCCAAACATCAGACATGCCTATTCAATGCCAAAATATATTAATAAAAAAAAGACTTAAACCAATCGTTTCCATTTTCTATTTATAAGAAGCAAAAAATAAAGCTCCCAAAAATATGTTTTGTTGTTTCAACAATTAAAAAACTAGGGTGATTTACACCTTAGCGGGTTTAAACTTATTTGAACAAATTTTTCATGAAAACAAAAACACAACCATGTCAGAAACAGAGCAGCCAAGTGAAAATCTGATTTAAACCAAGGATAAGCCCAAAAAATGAACTGAAAACATGGATGAAACATAGCATAAAATTCCACAATTTATAAATTTATAATAAGTTATCATTTTTGTGAGGAGCGAATCAGAATGAATTACCGAGAGATTGCTGATGTTGGTAGTTTTGAGTTGTTTACAAGCCCAGTTGAGCATGCAGAAGTATCCAGGGGAGTTTTTGCGTATAAAATATGAAAGGTAAGTCATGGCAGACAACTCATCCAACTCAGAACTGGCAAAGTCCTCAGCGCTTATAACCCTTGGCACACCTAAATGGTCTTTGGCAAGCTGCATAGCGTTCTTGCAGTTTTGTACTCTGAAAATTGCGACAAATCAGTGAAAATCAAATCTGATTCAGTGCAATCATGTAACTAAAGCAATACGTAACAGGACAAAAAATAAGATAAGATATTTAACATAAATCTTGGAAGATGTAAAATCGTTACCGCGAGATGATCATTGAATGAAAAGTATGGTTCATTAACTACATTTAAAAATTCAAAATAACATTAAACTGAGGAATTACATCCTCAGAAACATTTTGTCAACTGTAAGGAATCATTCACAGAGCTTAGAGATCAATACTAAACACATGCATAAATAAGAAACCAGTGCATTTTATCTGCAGTTAAGGACTTCTATATTTCCACCACAATATATGAATTATGTTATTGTCTATAAACCTGAATACATATTATCAATTTAAAAAAAAAATCTAAAACTTGAGTTTATGGCAGGAGCTTGTAAGCTTATAAATAGCTATCTGAAACAAAAGTAGTGATGGGGGGACAGCTTTGCCAAGAAGGGACTACAGAGGTAAAAGAAATTCTTATTAATGTCAAAGTTCAATGACCACATAATTATAGTCAGGCAGAGATAACACAAACACGGAAACTCAAAATCACACATTAGCTCCAACAATTTGCCCTTCCATGACTGATATCTCTTTAATTTTTCGATAACAGTTAACCCAAATCATGGAAGGGACAAAGACATTCCGGACATGTTTGAGTTATCCTGATCTGACTGTATATATCTTCTCAGTAAGTATTCATATCGTGAGGGTCTTAATTACTACCTGTCTTTTGGGCTGATTGCCCTCCATTTTGGGGCAAGACCTGGTTTACAGTATTCACAAAGAGCACTGGGAAAAAAAAGAAAAAAATCATTATCAAATTAATTTCCTTCATTTTAATGTTTATGTTTGAGTTACAGAAAAAACATGAACATTGATATGATAATAACAAAAGAGACAGACAGAAATGACTGACAAAAAAAAAAAGATTGGTAGAGATATTTTAAAATACATGCTGATGTTTTTAAAGTGGTGGTGGTGGCGGAGGTAGTATTGGATTTAAAAAGTTGTTCTTTTTATATGAGACATATGAAAAAGGAATAAGTAATTGTCAACAGATATGACAGGGTTAATCTGTATTGTAAAGTATTACATGAAAAAGATCTTTCCTCTGTGCTTGTTTTGCCCTAGGTTATGATGCCGATGATCCTAGTTCAAATCCCCAAAATGGGTGTTCTTGAACTTGGTTTGTTTTGAGAGCTTTTAAGGCACCTCAGTTTTATTTAAAAAAGGGCATTTGTATCTGAGGGTCCTTCTCTTAAATAATCTAGAATTAGTGTTGAAAACGGCATTAAACTCAAACGATCACCAATTTTTTACAGAGTGCTATGTTCATAGGCCAAAAACAAATCATAAAAAAAAGTAGGCACTATGGTGAAGAGCCTAACCACTACACCACAGAAAAAGCACTAATTCA
>NW_004797735.1:144242-146872 GCF_000002075.1 Aplysia californica | reverse complement strand
GTTTGAATAAGAATGTAACGATTCGGATTTGAGAACACGCTCAATGTTAGCTCAGTTGGTTTTGTGCTGCTTGTCTGCGGTGCAAGGGATTTTTCTTCTTGGCCTACGCGAAATTCTTTTGATCCGGATTGTTATGGGAGCTCTTAGCCTTATCGGAGGTGGACGTGATGTTGGAGGTATCGTCATATGATGACTTTATTACGAGGAAGAGAGCACATCACAATTCAAAATCAAGCCGGAATAGTACGCTGGCATAGTTTGGTTTTAATGTTTAAACTTTTCCAAATAGTCTCAACAAAGTGGTATGAAAGATTCCGATAAGAAGAGACTTCGATAAACTTCTTCAAGGTGTTGAGTCTTTAGGAAAGCTTAAAGAAAACTCGCTGAGTTAGTGTTGCGATGACAGACAGACAGACAGACAGACAGACAGACAGACAGACAGACAGACAGACAGACAGACAGACGGACGGACGGACGGACGGACGGACGGACGGACAGACACGGAGGGAGGGAGGGGTGCCCTGTAACCAACTTGCTGTAGCTTGTAAGGTCTATAGCTTCTCTTCCTCCTTGGATGTTAAAAGGTCATCATCAGTTCATGATGGACGAACTGTTATTATTGTCATATTACCCTGCCCTGGAATAAATTTATCGTCTTTTGTATACAATGTCGACCATGAGCTAACCATTACACCTTGGGAAGGATGTACCTGAGAAGGCGAAAAGCAGTGACGTTCCCATGTTTGGGAATATTACGTTAGGCTTAGTAGAGTGGCGCGTATAGATTTCCTGATTTATATCGACTGAGCTGATGACGCTCGCCTGACCCTTGTTCTGCGTGTGTATTATGTACACCATTTCTTTCACACCAGACCACTGGGGACTCAGTAAACTGTGTCCTCCTTGAAACCTCGACTCTATCCCTCCTCCCCCTCCCCGTCCCCCGTGAAAAATACACCATTGCCTCCTAATTAATGTTAATAGAAAACGATGTAACAATTAATGCCGTAATACATTCCGAGAAGAGAGGACACCATTCACGTTAGAAAACTCAACACCAAAAGCAACACACACACGGCACAATAAGACAGACAAATTACAACTGTAGTGTAACGAAAAATCACGGTGTGCTTATTGTACACACGTTTCTTTCTCAGGAAAAAAAAATCAAATTAAGACTGAATAATATTCACACGATATACAAGGTGCAGTTACGCATTGACATAATATTAAGTAGTTCCTGTCTCGAGTGTCCTACTAAAACGCCAGGATTAGGCAGACAAACAACAACAAAAAACAACAACAGCAACAACAACAACAACAACAACAACAACAACAACAACAACAACAACAAAGAAAACGGCAGCAATTTCAGAAACCATCATCACTACCACCGACTACAAAAACCTTTTAATGTCAGTAGTAGCACATGTAGAACCTTTATCATAACAAGAGGATTAATGATAATATCAAGATTCCTTCTCTTTGATAAAACCAAACAAATCTAGTTTACAAAGCCTTCCTTGAACAATACAAGTGTACTGTAGTCTCCTTTGTGGAGTCTAGTAATGCTAATTTATCGGCTCGTTAATTAACATCTGTGTGGCCGAATTTAGACGAACTCAATTCTCAAAGAAATATGCTTCATTCAAACTTTCGGGATTGTTGTTCTGATTTTACAATCCTGTCAGCTTTTCTAATCTCCAAACCTTGTATGTACAATTGACCTACTTTTACCCTCATAGGGCGCAAAAATACTATTGCCTTTGCTCTGTTACGTTGATGGACATTGGCCATACCATCACTATGATATTTTAGGGTTGTTTTTTTAAGTTGGAAAAGCTTAACATCCTTCCATACACAACAAATATGAGAACTAATTTTGGAGATGAGCTGCAGTCAGGGCCTACCCGGACTGAGACAGTACAGCATCCCGAATACAGTTGAACCTGCAGACGACCACCTGTCCAAGACAACAACCTATCAACCCCCCCTCCTCCCAAACCACCCACCCTCTTTCATTTTCCCTTTAATCCCATAATGCTGACACTATCCAGGAGGACCAGTTGTCTAAGATGACCTCTTTCCCCTTCAAAAAACGGTTGGTCGTTTCAGACAATTTCGACTGCACAACACAGTCTATGATAAAACAGACTTCTCCACTCGAGAACTGATCTCAGGACTTCTGTAAGGAAAAGCCAAGAGTTTAATTGCTACATCACAGAAGCAAGTCCCCCTGGCCCCAACAAGTGCAATAAAACTACTGTTTGTACCGTCCACAAGCAGTAGGGATTTCATGACTGTATCTGTTTGGGCAAACACAGCTCTATTCACAAGTAAATGCAGTCAAAATGTCCAAGACGGCTATATACCCATTGCATAGGAGAAAATAGTATCTTATTGTCATTACAACGTACAAAAAAATTATAAGCAAGCGAGGAAATGAGAAATCGTTGTGCAGGTGGCTATTAGAAAGGGTACGATTATATCTAAGACGAAATTTGTTTATTTGTTGAGAAAAAAGAAGCACATCGACACAACAGTGGTCAAAATTAGTGCTGGGAAAAAGTAAGACAGACAGAAACAGCAGAGGGAAAGTAAAGAAGTTGGACCTACCAGAGGCGCCCCCC
>NW_004797735.1:142215-144142 GCF_000002075.1 Aplysia californica | reverse complement strand
TCTCTCTCTCTCTCTCTCTCTCTCTCTCTCTCTCTCTCAGTCTCTCTCTCTCAACTTTCTTTAAAGACTTCTCCAAGGCTGTCTAAACTGCATGATCTATGTGGCGCCACGATGAAGCATTGTGCAATGTAACTTAATTTTCTTCTCATTTCCTGCTGCCCCTTGAGTTCTGGTATGGACATTGAGAGGACTTTGTGGTATGTGCTGAGTCACTCCCATTTCATTGAACCCTATCCGTACGCCCTAGGGTCATTTTGTACCCCCGGGGTTGTATTCTTCACATTTTAGAATACTTCTAGTACAAAGATCTCTTTGAAACTTTCAGTATTTCTCCAAAAATGATTTTGACAGACTGCCATGTAAAGCGTACGGATCAGATTAACGAGTAAATTTCTTCTTTGGAAACTAGTGGCACAGGGTTCCCCACGTCGTATGGATATGATAGTAAAACACGATGTACGGATAGGGTTAAAGTCTAATTATTGCGAGTGGTCGGTGGTCGCCTTGGGTGTGGTCTGTCATTTTTATTTTCTTGTCCTTTTCAATTTGCATTGCCTAACCGTTTGTTTAATTGTCTGTATGTTCACTAGTGGGGAAATATTTTGGCGTATCATGCCAAGGAGCCATTTTTTTTGGTACCTCAGCACCAACATCTATTGAATGAGAAGGGGCCCCGGTTATTCAGTGCACTGTTGAGACATACTGAATAAATAACCTCTCAGTGATAAATGGTCGCTTTTAATCAAGGACAAGCGGGCTAACTCAGATTTCGGGGTTTTCCAGAAATCTTGACCTAGAGCAAAAGTGGGCATTGCCTTACCTATAGACTATACGAGAACTTTGGTTTCATTGGTGTGTATATTTGTTTGGTTGCAGAGAAAACTCTCCTTGTATTAAAGAAACGTAATGAGGATCCAAAAACTTTAACTTCGATTTTCTCAAAACAACATTTTTCGGGATAGCCCCCTTGTGCTTAAAAGTAAAAGCGACCAAATAGTGTAATCTGTATCAGAATAAGCTTATTAAGCTCTTTTTAATTCTTATGACTTGTTACAGCACAGCCTGTGGGTGGTTGGCGGGTGCTTTGGTGTGGTTTGCTCCTTCTTTCTTGTCAAACATCTATCGTCCTTTTCTCCTCCTTTTTGTGACTCCTCCGAGCTTTGGCACTTATATATGACCTAAGTGCACTGGTTATTTTAGTGTTTAGTTTTACACAGAAATAAGAATCCTCTTACTCTTACATGGTTTTTCTTCTTCCGGACCCATTTCCCCTCCCCTAAAAAAAAGAAAAAAACAACAAAACAAAGCAACAAGAAACCACAAAAAACCTTCCATTAGCAACCACTTCCCCGTCAACTTAACTAGGAGGAGGAGGAGGAAGAGGTGGAGAACATCAAAAACACCAACTACGATGACAATAACAACAGTAACACCAGCGGCAATAAACCTGTACAAAGACAAACCACGTGTGTTGTCGACTACATTTTTCTTTCTCAATAAAAAAAAAAAAGCAAAGGGGGAAATAGCAACTAAGTAAAACAACACTCAACAAGAAAACGACAACAACAGTAGCTGCAGCAGCAGTAAGATCAAGCTTCATGTGAACAGGCAAGCCAACATGTGTGGTCGGAGAGATTGATTGAGCTCTTTTCCTTCCTCAAATCTTTTTTTTTTTTTTTTTTTTTGGGGGGGGGGGTCTCCAGCTTAACAAACCCATTCTGTGTTTTATAGAGGGCGAAATTCACACCAGACGACAAGCAAACGGACCACTTGGGAGGTCGATGGGTAATCATAATCAAGATAATCTCATTTTTTCCCCGTTCTCTAGAGGGCTGTTCCGTAGCCCAGTGCATGTACCTCCATTGACTTGAATTATATCTAGACCGTGCGCTGCCATGGTCACTGCTCTTCGCTCTCTGTCCCCCCC
>NW_004797735.1:129768-140314 GCF_000002075.1 Aplysia californica | reverse complement strand
AGTAGAGAGAGAGAGAGAGAGAGAGAGAGAGTTATCAGATATTCCACCGGCGACAAGGTTCCTGCGAGTACGGGTCGTATAAGGAATATAAGGATAAATCACGAGGTTATAGTGGCATCTATTATGCTTCGTGTCCCCGGGAAAATTCCTCACAAGATGGCTCGTTATATTGCTCCCTGTCATGCTTGTTTTCTCTGGCTCTTTATTCGTCTATTACTTTGTCTCCGATACCAAACCCACCCCCCCCCCCATAGCCAAGGATACGGGGGCAGTTAAAATAGTTAAATAGACGCAGAGAGTTTACACCCTTCAGCTTTGATCTCACCATCTCCCTATCTTTTATGTTACTCTGTCTGTTTGTTTGTTTGTATCTCTATTTCCCTGTCCCCTCAATTGTCTTTGACTGGTGGGTGGTTGGAGGTCGCCGCTGGTCGGTCCTACTTCTTTACTTTCAACTCTGTTGTTTCTGTCTGTCTGTCTTACTTTTTCCCAGCACCAAATGACCAATATTGTTTCGATGTGCTTCTCTTTACTTAAACTCAAACATGTCTTTGTCTGTCTTTCTTTATCTTCCTCAGTTGTTTATCTCTTTATCTGTTTTTCAGTCTGTCGCTGTGTCCCTCTGTCTTCCTCTATCTGTCTCTTCCTTTCTTGGCTACCAATACATTTTTTTAGCGAATTTCAAAATAGACAAAGTAGTAGGTCCAGCCAGAGAGCCTTCGACTTTGAGTTGAGAGGTTCCGTCAGACATGTCCTAAAGGTTCAGAACTCGCCTTTGATGCTAAAGGTACCGGGCACCGGATTTGAACCTGGTCTGTGCCAGCATGTCCAAATGTCTTTTCTTCTTCTACCTGTTATACTTATTCTGCTCCTTCCTCCCCATTTTCTCTTCTTTGTTTATTCTTCTATCTTTCTCCGATTGAAAATTAAATACATAACCCACTCACTCACTTAATCACCTTCGTCCTCCACATCCCTGATTTTAAGTTTGGTGAGATTGAGCACCAAGTCAACTTGGATAATGATGAAACATTTTGGAGGTCCTGTATGAGTGTTACGCACATTAAAGATCCCCTTGTTGTTGAAAATGATAGAAGTAAGAAGAGTAAGCTCTCAGGCTGCCACCCAGACAAAATTCGAAGTTTAAAAATTCCCTACCATAAAAATATGCGTATCACATCTGTAAAATAATCACACACACCCTTACAGCTTTCTTGATTTTGAATGTGTGGACCATGTCTCTTCTTTGGGGAAAAACTAGGGAGTCAATATTTGAAGGGATGGGAGTAGAATTTGGGCAATTTACTTCCTCTATATCTAGCTCGAAGGCAAAGCTGGATCATGCATTCTGCTTTAAGACTGTCTGCCAAAATGCCAAAAGCCATAGATTATGTATATGACTCTGCTATATGATCAGCATTGGAAGTGGGTATTTTTTAGGTCATGATATTGTTTCCATATTCTGAATTTGTATTTGTCTCACTTTCTTCTCACTTTTGGCGAGACAGACAAAAAAAAAAAGAAATTCAGAATCCCCCCCCACTGTTCTCTTGGCCAACCCCTCCCTTACACATCTCCTTTCAATTTACAGTCCATCCAAAGGTATGAGGTTACCCACAATCCCACATGATTGTCTTACGTAGATGCTGGACTTTTCTTTTCTCTTTCTTCCAGGAAACAAAGTGGAAAATGTATGCGGAGGTGGATGTGGAAGATGAGAGCGAACGTACGTCAGTGACCTTAGTCAAAGAAGTGAGCTTCACCTGCAAGATGCCAGATTATGGCACTTTTCATCTGAAGCAGGTAGGTTTGACCCAAGAGGTTGGGAACAGGGTGGGAGCTAACCAAGACTCTAGTGCTTTGATCTTGAAGACTATTTTCTCAGAGTTTCTTCTTTCTTTAGGAGAGACATCAAATTACTGTTTTTGTTTTCTCTTTGTGGTAGAAATAAGGCCTGTGGCTGTGATCATTCACTTTGTCTGAATAAGAATAAGAAGTTAGTTTCTATTAGTCCTTGTTGGTGTGAGCTCTCCATGCTACTTTAATGTGATTTCGCGGAAAAGATATGCAGTCAAACCTGCTTTAAAGGCCACCTGTATAAGAAAGTCATCTGTACAAACATCCACTTCTCGTTCCTTTTTATTTAACATTGTAATGACACTATGTCAGATGTCTGCCTGCGTAAGACAACCACTTTTATAATGACAATGGGTGGTAGTCTTAGACAATTTCGACTGTATTTGTATTGTTGTATAAAGGTCTCACTTTTGAATGACTTCAGTATTTCACACTTTTGAATGACTTCAGTATTTAACATTTTTGTATGTGTATTGTCTTAATATGCACATTATCTTTCAAAATGTTGTGCCCTTGCTCCAAGAGCTGTTTAAAAGTGAAGTTTGTATCATGTGAATAAAATGTACACATAATATGAACCGCCTGATTGATGTTAATGTATTGTCTGCAGCCACCTTTCATCATGAGCAACTGGTGCCAGGGTGTGGTGAAAGACATGACCATTGAATGTGTAATCAGTTATGAGGTAAGTTATCTGAGCGCTTTTTCATCTCTCGGAGAGGTGCTATTTTTCACAATAAGTTTTTGGGTCTTCAAAAGATACTACTTGGTACATAATTTCTGTTTATTTTGTGTGTGAATCAGCCTTTCTTATTTCCAACTGTTTCATATGTTTTGAAAATCCAAAATTTTGATGATCTTATTTTCTACCTGCCCTGCTGCACTCTCCTGTGTGCTTCATATTCATTGAGTTGGCATTCTGGTCATATATAATCCTGCATATGTGCATTCCTATGTGCATGTCATGCCATAGGCCTCCATCTTCTGCCAGCTCCTATTCATCAAGCACCCTCATGACCTTGGAAAGTAACTTCCTGCAGCATGTTTTATGAGATGTTATGACAGTGTTTCTCATTCTCTTTCTATCAATGTTTTGATAAGAAGGGTTAATTACAATAAAATGGTGTATATATTTGTTTTTTAAAAATCTGCTTTGCATAAGTTTGCCCTGTTATTGTTTGTGTAATGTAAGAATGGGAGGTAGTTTCTAAACGTATTTCACATTTTTCATTTTGCAGCCAATGGTGAGCAAGCCACACACCACTAGATTTTTATACCAGCTTGATGGAGAGAGCCCGGGGTCCAGCCAGAAAACGGTGGTTCTGACACTCAATATGTAAGTCTCTTTTGCCTTTTTATGTCCCAACTGGATAAACTGTAACTTTTGTAATGATTCCTCTCAGTTCTGAAAGGCAGACGTTTATTTAAGTGTGTGCTAGGGCTGGATCCTGCTCACCAAATTTGAGAGTGGCGATTCGCGAATCAGTCGGCTTCAAAGAATCGCGAGTACGCGAGCGCTCGTGGAACTGTGGCGGAACTCTGACTGAAACGGAACAGTGTCATATCAACGCCACTTGGTGAGCGCAAGTCCCACTCTTGTTGTTCCGCCATCCTCTCCGCCCCACACCCTTTGTTGCGCTGCTCTATCAACTGACCTCGATTAGTGACCCCCATAAATTCACCCCCTCCCCCCATGATTTGCTAAAACAATGGCTCTATACCGAACTCGTTCATTTTGTTTTAATAGGGGGGTTGGACTATACCATCTTTTGTAAAATAAGGGGAGCCATACTAAATGTTCCGTTCCGTTCTTGCGCTCATGACTCGACTCAGCAGTAGGTTAAAGAAGCCACAAGGTGGTGACAGCGACAGGGGAGTGAACCGGGAATCGTTTGGTGATACTGTTCCGCGTTCCGCTGAAGTGAATCGTGAATCGCGTTCCGCAGGCAAGAGTGGCGTTTCAGTTCCGTTCTCGCGCTCGCGACCCAGCAGTAGTGTGTGCTTTTAGTCTAAGCTTTACTAAACCCCCCCCCCCACTAAATTACAAAACTAACCAAGTAAGTAAAGAACTAATGGTGCAAGCAAGGAAACTATTTTTTGAATATGCACTGCTTTTTATTCTCAATTTAAACAAAAAAGTTGGAGTGTATTTATTACAATGATACTATATTGTAATTTTTTGCCCTTACCAATCCTACTGTGCTGATCGCTGTTTCTCCATTTAAGTTACAAAATAAAAGTCTTTCAAAGTTGATTTAACCGTTTAAAAATATAAATAGGAGTTAGATGAAAGGAAGCTATCTCCTCAACTCAACCTGACTTGTCAAAAGAAGAAAGCTAGTGGCGTACATGTCTCCCCCACAGGCCCAGCACCCAGGCAGCTGAAGAGAGCGTGGCAGCTACCTCAGTATCCATGCCCACCTCCCCTGTGCACACTATATCGATGCCATATAACACCAGCTTCCCCAGCCTGCAGGGGGCCTGGTCCAAGTCTTTCTTCCCTGTGGAATTGCCCATCTCCAGGAGTTCAAGTAAGTACTCCATTAAATAGTACATGATGCTGTTGAGGGGTGGGTGTGGGGGGGGGGGTTGCTTGTGTAGTTCTTGGTTTGGGGGGAAAAAGTCGTCAAAGTGGTTTACACAATAAATGTTAAGGAGGTTTTTTTTGTCTTTTTAAACTGTCGTTTTTGATTGACTCACCAATGCATTTATGAAACTCTTGCTGTTATGAAAAAAGGAAATGTTGTAGAGGCCTGTGTGTAGGATCTGAATATTTCAAACAAATTAATTTTTATACTTATGTAATGCTTTTAATGGAATTATATATGAAAACAAAAGAAATAAGAACCCCTGGATATATCTTTCAAATGTTATACCAGGTGTGCTTTTTCCTCATTTTGACATAACATTATTTTAGTACGAAGTGTAGCTTTTCTGATACATCTATATTATGTTTATCATTTGTTTTGCAAGTCAGATCTGATTTACTTTTTATTCCTCTGTGACTGTGGCTTAAGTTATCCTAATGCAGGGCATCGTTTTCTTTATACTTTTATCGTGTCTCATGTTGCTTTAAATTTCTTGAGAGTTAATCTGATTTACCTCATTATTATTACTACTGTCTTGCAATGTCAAATGTTGTGCCACTTAAAAAAAATTAAGGGCATTTTGTCTGTGTAGTGCACCTTTTCTTACTCTGTTTGTTTAATTTTTGATAATTTTGTTTCAGGTAAATCGGATATGTGGGCAAATATTGTAGCAGGCAGAAAGCAGTCACTCACCAAGCCTATTCCAGGCACCACTAATGTCCTGTTCCCAGAGCTACCCTCTTCACACAGCCACACGAGCCCTCTGAGTCAGGACAGTTCCCACTATAGCGTTGGCCTTGGTTCACGAAGCTCACACCATAGCCCCTCCAGGACCAGCCAGATGTCAAGGTCGTCATCGCGAAACTCTCCATCTCTGTCAGACACAACATCTTCATCGGGGGTTCAGAAGGATGAACCTGATGGAAATAAGAGCCCCAGCATTACTGCTGGCAATCCGAAAACACTGAAAGTTATGTTCTCTCTCGGCGGGGAAGACGGAGGAAGCTCTGTGGCAAGCAATAGTTCTGAGAGTGGTTTCAGTGAGCGCGATGTGTGTCACTCATATGCAGACGCGTGCAAGACTGTTAAAAAGTCGGATGTTAATGCAGAAAAGATCTCTAGTCAGGGTAAGCTGCCCTCTGGAACTGCCAAAGATAATAATGCTAAGCGTACAGAAGGTGAAAAGGACCAGTCTATGCAGGACAGAAATTTTGTACACCGTCCGTATCAGGGGCAGGGAAGTCGTGGAGGGCGGGGGCGAGGTCGTGGCGGCCGGAGACATCTCAGATTTACCGAAGAGGAGAGGCCCTGGGGCAGACAGAATAGTGGCCATTCTCGCAGCGAGCCTCACGCTAAAGGTGCCAGGGACTTGCCCAGTACTGTTAACTACCGCCGTGCCTTCAGTGGGGGTCATACTTCCCCAGGCACCAGCCACAATAAGGATGTGAGTAATGGGGGTGCACCTGTGAGTAATGGGGGTTCAACTGCGAATAGTGGGGGTTCAACTGTGGGCCGAGGGGGCTCGGCGGGTAGGTCACGTGACCTCCAAGGCCAGGGAGATCATGGAGGAAAGAATCCTAACTGGGACAAGAACTGGGAGCCCAGGGAAGGGGGCAAGTATGTGAACTCTCCTAGGGAGGGAGGCAGGTATCCCAACTCCTCTAGAGGTCGGGCTGGTAGCAATGCAGGAGGTTATCGTTACAATCGTGGAGACAGAGCCAATGACACAGCTCACAGGCAGCATCAAGGCAAGAACCATGCTCTGCAGGAAGAGGATGAGGAGGGGTTTACGAATGTCGTGCACAGATAACAGATAGTGTAGTTTAGGTGTGGTTTTTATATTGAAGTACACTTCTCTTTGTATCTTTCAAAGAGGACATTGAAGGTAATGAAGACTTTATCCCTAGAACAATGTGTAGCCTTAGTTTGTGCTAGGTAAAGATGACATCTGGGGTAGTAATGATTTAATTTGTAGTATTAAACTTCCTTGATGTGTGTCTTCCATATTTGATATTTAAGGAAGTAAAGATTTTGATTTTAGTAGAGTTCATAGCATATTCTTTCTGTGGACAGTAAAGGTAAAATAAATTAAATACTTCTGACAGAATGCAGTCTCCATTTGTATAGCAATGGAAAGAAATAAGTCACTTGCTGCATTCAGCCATTTGAGATTTGTAGGTCTTAAAGCGATCTTTAATTTGATACCCATATTGGTATACTGGCAAACTACAGTACACATTTGTGTTAGCGGTATTTATAACAGTAGAGCTACAGTGGTTTTATTTCTAATTTTTACAGTTGCAGTCGTAGTCCTTGATGTTGTGACATGCGTAGAGGGCAGCTGATCGTATGTCAGTTTAATTCTGAACTTTCCTTACCACGAACAGGTAGAAAAATGTTTAGGAAGTTTAACTCTTGTTCTTAGTTCTTAGTTGTAGTATGTGTCTTTTGTTTTTTATGGTTGTTAAGGCTGTGTTAATTTGTTTCGTTGGATTAAGTTCGGTACACCACCCTCCTCTGCATTATCCATGTATGACAGTTGGGATAGTGTTTATTTTATTCTGTCTGTATATGTCATTCAGTACACTGCCATTGTCAATGACTCTACACTGGAACAGTTAGTCAAGTGTTTTTTGTGATAGAAATTGTGTGCACCAAGAAGTGTCAGGTGTAATGAGAGGCTGAAGAAATGGTGTCAGTGATATTGTTGTTGAGTGTTTCATGACTGGGTCATGGGCGTAGGCTGCAGAGCCCTCGCCTTGTCAGGGAATGACCAAACATGTGCCATATGCTGGAGAAATTATTGAACTAGGTTTTCAGTCTATGTGCATACATTTTGTGTGCGTGTGTGTATGTATGTGTGTGTGTGTGTATGTGTGTGTTTGCGTTCATTTTTGTGTTTTAAAAAAGTTTGTGACTGCAAGACACCAGTGATACAATGATAGTTCAAAAATTATTTTTTAAAATTGTCCCTTTGTTTTGTTTGTCTGCGTTGCTATTTTCTAGCCTTGAATGAACTAGTGTGTTGATGTGCTTCTATTTATCTTTGAATGAAACAACTGGACGTGTAAGATTTTTTAAAATGAGAGAATTATTTTGCAAGAACGAGAATCAATTTCCGAGTTTAGACTGTTTTGAGAGTGTATAGAGATTTGCGGGTGTTTCTTTTCCTGATTTTTTTTTGTTACTGGTGCTTTAAGTAAGTACAGTTTATATTGGTAAGTATGTGGGTTTCTTTTTCCAGATTCTTTTTACCGGTGCTTTAAGTACTTAAAGTTTTTCATTCTTTGAATTTCATTGCGCACAAGTCACTTTTGTCTGGTTGAAAGAGTATCAAAGGTGAGAGTGAAAGGAACAAACTGAACTATTCCTCTGTACCTTGAAAAATGTGTTTTGGACAGAGACATTAGAGAAATATCTTTTATTTTATATTCACTTCCAATTGTATATAAATCATAGCATGTTGTGTAAGATCACAACAGTTAATCAGTGTGTATTGTTTTATGGGCAGCAGTCCGCACAAATTTATTTATGCTCATGGTTTTATTATGTACCTCACACTAGTTTATGAGACCCGAGACCCAACATTTTGCAAACCAAATACTGGTTTGTGTGAGTGAAGTTTGTTTTAGAATGAGCCTCGAGTGGAACATGCTCAGCAGTGTGTTTGTGTGTATGTGTGTGTATGTGTGTGTGTGTGTGTGTGTGTGTGTGTGTGTGTGTTTTTAAGGCATTTATATAGATAGAGGCTTCATAAGAGAGAAATAGTAAATATGAAAAGTAAGTTCACACGTCTTTTGTGGGCTTTAGTGCTTTTTACTTATACAGTATCTTTAATGTTGAAGGCTAAATACTATGCACTGGTTACGCTTGATTGACAATAACTTTTTTTGATTGCTTTTGAAAATCTGTCACATGAAAGTAAAGTCTTATAGCTTCACTCGTTACTTGTATACATTCATCAGCGGCAGGACCGCCTCAAGGCAGAAACTTTTGTATTTATTTGATTCTTGTAAAAGAGGTTTTACCGACGTATTGTTTGGATTGTGAATGGCTGCTGTTTTAGCTTATCCATTGTGAGAGTTTTGTGTTCTCATTTACTCAGATTCAGTATTGTAAGCTATATTGAAAACTCTGTGATTGTACTAATTATGACTTAAGTGTAAAAAAAAGTAAATTTTAAAATTCAAACTTGGAATTTATCATTCCACTTGTTGATAAATAAGCCGCTATTTATTTTTTGTGTATGTGTGACGTGTGTGTGTGTGCGTGCGTGCGTGCATGCATTTGTGCGTACGTGCGTGTGAGCTCATGCATGTGGTGTTAGTAGTGCCATTTTATCACGCGTTTTATTCATAAGCTCCTTTCGTATTTAATGTTTACAGATGTTTTTGTTTATATTCCAAACTGATTTGTAGAAAATAAGACTTGGTCATGTTGTCTTGTTTCCTGACAGCAAAACCAAAATGAATGTGGATGTTACACCATGTAGGCCTATGTAAGCAAAGTTTGTTGTTACCTTACCCGAATGACTTTGGGTGTAGCCATTACCATGAATTAGAAAATTCTTTCTGATTAGGAAAACTTCAGACTTTGTGTGTAGGGGCCCTTACAATAGAATTGTACTGGTACTTTAAAAGTATTTTTTTAAAAATTGGTCATTACTTAATGTACACTAGTGGAGAAATTGTACAGTTAATTAAGGAAAAAGCCTTTCTGTTTCTGTATTCTATGTGTTATGCGTTGATGTGTAAGTGTACATGTGTGTATGTATGTGCATGCTTGTGTTCAGACATATTTGTTACCTGTACTGAGATTGCAATCTGATGATTTGATAAGTAAGCAAGAATATAAAAAAAGACTAAAAAAACGTGTGTAAAGGGAAGTGTATTTCTGAAAGACTAAATTCCAAGAGAATTTTTGAAAAAAATAATTGAAGGATCTGAGAGTAAATGCCAGGCGTGTATATTTTTAAAAGCTCGTTGTGTGTTTACTTTTTTTTCTGTACAGAACTATGCTCTCTGACCAGTTTTGCATTCTGCCATTTATGATGATAAACCTTTGAGCTTTGAACTGCTGAGCCTGAAGGATCTGGGCACCTGATGTCTGCAGGGTTGTGTGGTATGTTTACACCACTGCATGTACACTGTGCAGGAGGGTGCAGTAATTCTCATTATAGTAGGGTTAAAAGAAAAAGTATTGGGTTCAAATGAGGACATTTACTAGTATACTTATTTAATACTCTTCTTCCTTTTTCTCTCAAGTTAGCAACATGTTTCCTAATCGAAAAAAGCTGAACATGTGGTTAAATTTCTTAGTTGGGTTTTCATTGTTATTGTTCTTGCCCAGCTTTGTTCCCTTCTTTGTCGTATGAACTGATGACAATGTGAATTTATTGATTTAACAAGATATTAGTCCAATGCTACAAGTGGATTGTTTTTCTACTTAGTAAAGTATTAGTATTTGTATTATCACAAGGATCAAAACCGAGGCTTTGGAGGCTTAATTACTTACAAAAATGCAAGTTAGCTTTTGGTGTTGAAAGGCTTGTTTTACATTAGAGTGATAACGTCTACAGAATGCGGAGGTGGAGTTAAAATTGGAAACTCTTTATTCTGCTTTGACGTGACTTTTCTGTTATTTTGATAGCTGTGGACCCTCATATGTGCACGTGATTGTAGAATTACTGATTCTTATCACATCGTGCACCTCGGTAACCTTGGGGTGTATAAGGTCGGCACATGTGATCTGAACTGCTGTCAAACCAAATCGTTCTCTCTGTCTTCTTCTACACTCTGGTTTAAGAAAGTCTTATAGTTTTAATACTCACACATGATATGCAAATATTTGATATATAGTGTTTGCACTGTATGTTTCAATGGATATTTGATGTACATGGAGTCCATTCTTGAAACTTAAGTTCCTAACCCTGCATATATTTAACCAGTATTCATGCTTTTTGCTTTTATTTTAAATATGATTTGAACTTTCTGGTATTATGAAAACCAATATTAGGCACTTCAGTGAACGCGCTCACTAAGGCGTCATTTGGCTTCGGAAAGTCCCATAGGGTTTTGTTTCCGGACATGACGTCTCATCGC